>NC_052614.1:31076123-31376123 GCF_016545825.1 Eucalyptus grandis | reverse complement strand
AGGATATGTCGCCGACCCATTTATTTTATTACGCATGCGGAAGCGAAACAAATCCCCTGACAATAAAATACGGGATAGAAAAGCAGGAAGCAAAACCACAACATAACACTTCCATAATTCAACAGAATTACAAACAGAGGTCTACGGCCAAAAGTCTACAAAAGATCGGCTCTTAAAAAAAAGGAATTGTCCTACGACCTACAGGTCGGACACGTTCTCCAATCTTATGACTTCACCTCTGCAACTCCTCAAGGCCAACCAAAGCTATCCGGCCGCTCCGTCCACGGGGACCTGAAATGGTTATTCAATAACCACTGAGACAACGTCTCAGCAAGTTCAACCCCCTAAACCCCTATTAGAAAGAAAATACGCCCCGGGTGGCATAGCCACATCACACAGAAGACTTACCTCGCCTCAGCCTTCATCTGCAGGTTAGCACAATTTATATAATTCAACCACGTACAATTATGATAACCAAACAACCATGGCTCAATCACATTATCAAAACAATTCAACCACTTGGATCGTCTCAGCGATCAATCGACTCGGCCGATTACAGGTCATTCTAGCAAATCAATCATTGCTCACAACTACGGCCCTACTCGGCAAATTTAAATCAGTGGCATCACGGCCCCACTCGGCGTGACCTTTAACAGGTGGCAATTCACGGCCCCACTGGGCACGACCTCTTGTAGGTGGTTTTTCACGGCCTCATCGGGCACGACCTTTCCAAGGTGGTTTATCACCGCCTCTCTGGGCACGACCTTTCACAGGTGGTTTATTACGGCCTCTCTGGGCACGACCTTTCACAGGTGGTTTATCACGGCCTCTCTGGGCACGACCTTTCACAGGTGGTTTATCACGGCCTCTCTGGGCACGACCTCTAATAGGTGGTATTTCACGGCCTCATCGGGCACAACCTCTTGTAGGTGGTTTTTCACGGCCTCATCGGGCACGACCTTTCCAAGGTGGTTTATCATGGCCTCTCTGGGCACGACCTCTAATAGGTGGTATTTCACAGCCAATCTCCCATTAGTTTCTACACTTAGGATTTCATAAAGAATCCCTATAAATCACAATCACACTCAATTCATCACAACCAATCATCAATCTCAAATTCTAAATGCACAGCAACGATCGGCACGAAATTCTGAGCAAATAAGGTCCCAATGAAAATTTTCAGAATTTAATAAATAATTAAATTTATTCCGAAAATGATTAAATAATAATATCCATAGTTTTCGAAATCCAAACTCAATTTATAATATCCAATCATCAATTTCAAAATCCGAATGTACCGTAGCGACCGGCACGAAATTCTGAGCAACCGGGGTCAAAAATAATTTTTCTGATTTTTTTAAAATAATAATATATTAATAATTTCGGATTATAATATAATATAATATTTTCCAGAATTTCGGAGCACTTAAATAATTCAAAACTAAAATCATTTTGTCACATCAATGCTTAACTTTAAATAAACTCTCTTAGCATTTAATTAAACATACTTTAGATTAACCAAACATCTTAATCTAAATCATAATTAAATCAACTAAATTAACCACCTAAGCTTAATCAACTTAAGCTAGGCACACCTAAAGCATAATTAACCCTCTAAGCGAGGTTTAGTGAGCTAAACTCACCGGATTAGCGAACCAAGCGGACCAAAACGACGGGGACGCCGAGGAGAACGACTTTCCTCAAAGCGGGCCGAGCATCCGGGCTCGGGAAGGCGGCCAAAACGGGCCAAACGCCCGCTGCCATACCCATTTTCTGCAACTGCTGGTTGAGGCCGATGGAGGGCTGCACGGCGGCGGATCGGGCGGAGGAACGGCGGAGAAAGACCGGCGGAGGCGGCTAGGCTCGGGATGGGAGCTCACGGCGACGGGCGGCGGCGACGGTGGCTTCGGCGACGACGAACAGCGGCTGGTTGGGGCGACGACGAAGTAGGACTCGCGGCGGAGACGGAGGCGAGAGGTTCGGCGCGGGAGGGCGTGCGGTCGCGCGCGGGCGAGCGGCGACGGCGACGCGAGCTCCGGCGAACGGCGGGCGAGGCGGCGGCGACGGTCGAGCGGCGAAGGAGCGGACGGAAATGGGGGGGGCTTCCGCTGGTTTTTCTCCCTCCCTCTCTCTCTCTCCTCCAAGTTCAAAAGGTTGAAGATGATGGGGACAAGGGGGAAGTGACATCCCACCTTTCCAAGACCTCATCCCCACCTTCCACTTGTCACCACCCTATTCCATCTTGCCTCATCCATGACATCATAGGTGATGTCATCATCCACTAACTCTAAACCTTCCACAACTTTAGTCCAATAGGTTCAATTTCATTTTCCGCCGGGGTCCAAATCCTTGCACATCCAATTGCTTCAATTTCCATCAATTCTCTTCCAATTGAGTTCAAACTAAAGTCCATAAATTAATCTAATGTCACCACACTTTAATTCACATCTTCACTTGTCCATAGAACCAACTTAAGTCCCAAAAGCGCGACCAAATGCGGCCTACTAATTTCTCGAGCTAAAATAGCCATTCTCGGATTTAATTTGCCAAAAACTCTGATTGCATGAAAAATCTTCCAAAGATGAGTTAATAATCCTAAAGTGATTGGTGACACACCCAAACCTCCAATTTCTGAATTCAATCTCAATTCCACGGTTAATTTCACTTTGGCACGATACCAGCATGGCCCAACCTACCGGGTAGCCTTTAGAAATTCACGCATTTGACCTGTGGTTGATCATCTCAAGCCACAATGTACATCTTTGAAACATTGGCGACTTTCGGTTGTCGGGGGTAATCTCAAGGTTTCAAATACGAACACAGGGTACCCAATCGATAGAAAAGTCGGTCCAGTATCGATCGACAAGAATTGTGCGATCTGGTGGAATCACCCACACCTGATCACATGCCTCTGTCGAGTCGGCCTATTTTCGATCTCTAATCGATTTTAATTGTGCCGTAATGACCCTTGCAGACTAGCTCGGTCGAAAGATCGCTTCCTGATCAAATTCTCGAGTCTGATGCATTAGAAACTCTTAACAGCTTCACCCGATAGACTAGTTTCCTAATGAGTGGCCAACTCAAGGAAAAGAACTATATGCGTGCCAACGAAATGCCCGTCTCAATTTATTGAAAATAGGATTGGAAAAATCGGGATGTCACACATGTCGTATTCGGTTATCCCATGTGTCATTTATACATGTCATACGCACTTGTTATATTCAATTACTACATATGATAAGCATATGTATTATTCAAACATCACATGTCACGCATAGCATATTTAAAATTGATGGGGAGAGAAATTGTCAGGATAAAAATACCGAATTAGAGAAAGACATTGTGGATTGATCTATCTACATCTTTGGACTATATACTAGGTATCTTCTATGTCAATTTTATATTATGATCATCTATAAAGTCTTTTGTTAAGGATAAAGGATAACTTGACTTTTTGAACAAATTATGCTCTCAACAGGACTTCCAAACTTCGTGAAATTCTCCCAAAATCAAACTGAATATGCTTATATGCTAATTACATGCTTTTGAAACTCTAAATCATCGTTGTCTATGAAGAAAAAAGTTTGAAAAATTTACTCTCGATTTTCTGCACAGCTTTTCATGCTAGTTAGTTGAATTGACCTCTTAGACCCAAAAAAAGACAAAATAATGGATCAAAGAAATAAGTTATGGTTTGATTTTTCTTCATTGGAGTATATACAAGATGAATGTTCTCAGTCCTCAATTGATCGTGGAATTGACCGAAAAAAAATTGACCGTGGAATTGACAGGCACTGCCCTATTAAAAGCATTGGAATTCTACAGAATGGCGGTCCTGATCTTGATCAGCTGCCAATATCTACAGCGAGTTGAATCTTTCCAAGTCTAGAAGCATATACAAGTCAAGCAATGTCATATTGGCAGTGCATGCCTGCTAGAGATTACCGGGAAATTTCCAAGAATAGTTGAATATACTAATTACAAGCAATGAAAATTTCAGTTGGAATTATTTTTACTATATATCCAAATGCCATGGGCTTTTAATGCTTGCATTTACCTAGAGGGTCATATCAAATAGGAATTAGAGCTTGTTCTCTCTCTCCTTTATACGCAAATTCTAGGAAAGAGCACGATCATAAAGAAAAGTCGATATGTATTGCTAGTCACGAGATTAGAAAATGACACTTTTGATTGATAAATACAATATTCTCTCCAACTCGCAAGTTCGACCACATGGGAAGATTGATACTAAATGTCTTTCCAGTGTTCATTTCAATAAGACAAGTCAAGGAGATAGTGGCACATTGGAGGCTTCTTATTGTCCTATTTGTCGTCTTTTCTTCCTTTTCTTTGATTAGTCGTCTCCAGCCAAAAATAAATAACCATTTTAGCCAGTCATATGAGATTGGTAAGTGAAAAATTGCTTATGAGATCGTTATAGAATTTCTCAATACATTAAGTTTGTTTCATTAATAAATATGTATTTGAACCGAGTTTGCATCCTATACTAAAGCAACAAAACTGGTTGATAACGCGAATCTAGAAAAATACTAAATTCACAAACACGAGTTGTGACTCACAAACACAAAAACTTGCGCAATAACAGAATAGATTATCTCACTTAATCAGTTAATAAAAAGAGGAAAACAAAATTACAAGAGACCATAATCTCTATTTATATCTAACAAAACCCAAATGAAATGCTAACTTTTAGATAGGAAACAAATAACTAATAACAAAAATCTAACCTACTAATGAAAACTAATAAAATGGAAACAAATCACCTAATATCCTAACACAACATCTAAAATAAATTAAGATGAGGCAATAAAAAAAATCGTAGTCCTTAACACTATTCACCCTGCATCTTTATAATACTTTATGATCGAATTTATCAACTCCATCAGCAGAAAAATTGAAAGCATTTTTCTCGAGAAATTCTTTGTCAAGTCCAAAATCCTCCAGATTTTAAAAAGGAAATTCGTAAGTTTCAGCTTTTTAATCAATTTATTGGCTACCCTATCTGTGAGGCTCACGAGCAAAATCTCGATGATTGACATGAGGAATACTCTGAGATGGCTTGTCGTTCATCTCTTTTCATTCGTTCAAATGCACAGTTTCGAACTTGATAATGAACTCTCCGGACCAAACCGCTTTAATAATAATTGCATTTTTGACCATGTCACATTGCCTTCTCTAGCTCTGTCGATTCTCCTTCAAATCTTTCCCATCAGCATAATACTGTGACTCAGAATTTACACTTCACTAGCTTCACCTTTCTATGCTCCAGGATGGCCATACAATATAAGACATTATCTATCTCTTCAGACCAATCCATGACTCCTAAACAGGACCATCAAAATAATCAACTTTTACTTTGTACTCGAATTCATCAGGCCCTTTGCACCTCATAAATTTGATTTTCATGATAAATTCTGCCCCACCAACAACCCTGTCATAATCTTCAGGACCTCCATAGCAGTCACAGACATCATAGCCATTGCAGTCCCCACAACCTCCACAGATTTAGTAGTGGTCGTAATCACCATGAAAATTTCTTCTACCCCCATTCAAATAGAGTTTAATAGGGTAGACTGGACAACAATTCTTTCGACCCACCAAAAAGCCGTGCACAAGGTCCTTATCTATCAGAAAAATAGAAAGCTTGAAGATTTGGAGAATTGTATACTGTTTTTCTATATTCATTCCAGTATGTAATTACAATCTATTTATAATACAAAGTGTCTAAATAACAAAGGAATAAAAATATACACAATATCCCAAAGATGTACATAAAATATTCCCTATAATCAGAAATCAATTAAGATCAATCGGCATTGGCAATGGTATCTTCAACACTCCCCCTCGAGCTCGGCGGTCTATACACATCGAAGACGCCTAACTTGTTTAATAGATACGAATGTTGCCTTTGACATAAGGCCTTGGTAGAGATGTCCGCGGGTTGCTCTGCCATTCTTATCTCTCTTGTTATGATCACCCCACTTTGGATCTTGTCTCAAATGAAGTGACAATCAACCTCTATATGCTTTATCTTTTCATGGAATACTGGATTCATTGCAAGCTTAAGTGCAGCATCATTATCACGAAATAGGACAGTGGGCTCCTTTATCTGTACACCAAGGTCTTGAAGAAGGCCTCTTATCCAGACTATCTCACAACTAGTCTTCGCCATTGCTCGGTATTCTGCCTCAGCAGATGATAAAGTCACAGTTGACTGTTTCTTTGTCTTCCATGAAATTAGAGAATCCCCTAATTTTATATAGAATCTTGTGACTGATCTTCTACTCATGGGGCAAGTAGCATAATTTGTGTCACAATATGCTGGCATCTCCATATTGTTGTCTCGAGACAGCAATATTCCCAATCCAGGACACCCTTTCAAGTATTTTATGACTTTCAGTGCCACATTCATGTGAGACTGTTTCGAAGCATGCATAAACTGACTAAGAATATGAATTGCATAAGAAATGTTTGGCCTGGTCATGGTCAAGTAAATAAGCTTTCCAACAAGTCTTTGATAAGCAGAAGGATCTTTAAGCAAACGATCCTTGTTTATAGGTCACACCCTTTGTCATATTCAGCTGTTGTTAACTTGATATTCTGATTGATTGGAATAAAAGCTGGCCTAGATCCCGATAAACCTGCTTCTAACACAATTTCTAAGATAAATTTTCGTTGGTTAAGGCAGATGCCCTTTTTTGACCGTGAAATTTCTATCCCAAGAAAGTATTTGGGAGATCCCAAATCCTTAATATGAAATGTAGAATGCAGATACTCCTTGAATCTCTCAATGGCAGACGCATCATTTCCCATAATGAGTATATCGTCAACATATATAAGTAAATAGATTGACGACATACCTTGTTTCCATGTGAATAAAGCATAGTCATGCTTAGATTGCTGGAATTTTGCAGTTGTAAGTGCACTAATAAACTTGGCATACCATTGACGGGAAGCCTGTTTGAGCCCATATAGGGATTTTCGAAGACGACACACACTCCCCTCCCCCTGTCTGCGAAATCTCAGTGGAATATCTATATAAATCTCTTCTTCAAGATCTCCATGTAAAAAAGCATTGCGGACGTCCATTTGATGAAGAGGCCAGTCATGAATGGCGACAATGGAAAGAAAGGACCGTACGGTGACTTCTTTGGCAACTGGAGAGAAAGTTTCCACATAATCAAAGCCTTCTTTCTATGTAAATCCCTTCGCAATCAATCGTGCCTTGTAACGTTCAATGGATCCGTCTGCTTTATATTTGATCTTGTATACCCATTTGCATCCTATGGGTCGACGATGGGGAGGTAAGCAAACAATATCCCAAGTCTCATTCTCGATGAGAGCTTGTAACTCATCTTTCATAACTTGTTGCCAACGAGGATCTATGGCAGCCTCATTATAAGAGGAAGGTTCCTGCTGTGCAGAAATTCTACTAACACAACATCTATGTTCAGGAGAGAGATTAGCAAAACTGACATAGGATGAAATAGGATATTGTGTACCACACCTTTTTTACGACGAACAAACGTAATACGTTGTCCATGTTGGTGGTCGAACTGTGCGTCTTGATCACTGAAGATTAGTTGGTTCAGATGAAACATCAACTTGTGAGTTTGCAGAGGTGTCGTCTGCCATAATATCGGCTTGCAAAGATTCAGGTTCTTTGGAAATATTTGATGAAGGAAGGCTGGATATTTCATTGTCCCCATCCGATGCAACATGTGCATCGACTTCTGAAGATGCTATAGGATATATTATTTGTGGAAGCATCATCATTGATCCTTGTGAAGGATCGTCTTCATGCAAAAAGGGACGAGAAGACACCAGGGGATCTTCATGCTGTTGTGATGATAGCCTATCCTTGAATGGGAAAACATCTTCATGAAAGATAACATCTCTACTAACGAAGAATCTTCCGGTAGATGGATCAAGAACCAAATATCCTTTTCGAAGGGTAGGATATCCCATAAATATGCAAGAGAGGGCACGGGGACCCAATTTGTCCCGAGGGCCCGTGGTAGATACATAGCATAAACATCCAAAAACACGAAGATGACGAATGTCGGGAAGTTTTCCAAACAATGACTCGAATGAAGTTTTTCCACTCAAAACTCGAGATGGCATTCTATTGATCAGGTATGCCGCTGTGACCACGTAGTCTCCTCAAAAAATTTCAGGAATTGAAGCTTGATACTTAAGAGCTCGAGCAACTTCTAACAAATGGCGATGTTTCCTTTCTACAATCCCATTTTGTTGAGGAGTATAAACACATGAGCTTTCATGAAGAATACCATTGGAAATGAACAATGAAGAACATTCATGATTAAAGAATTCTCGTGCATTGTCAGTACGAACCCATTGAATGGATTTGTTAAACTGATTTTTGATCAAGACAATAAATTTTTTAGATGTGGAAAGACTTGGGCTTTAGATTGCATAAGAAAAACCCAAGTTGCTCGAGTATGATCATCTACGATAGTTAGAAAGAAGCGTGACCCATCACAATGAGGGGTGTGATATGGGCCCCAAATATCCATGTGTAATAGAGAGAAGGCTCAAGCAGTAGGTGATGTGCTTTGTGAAAAAGACATTCTAGACTGTTTAGCTAATGGGCATATAGGACAGTTGGGATGAGGAAAAGCGGCGCTATGGCCTAGACACTGATGGAATAAAGAGACATTTTTATTATGATTGACATTACATAAGATGCTCTTATTGAAAGAAAAATTCTTTGGAAATGTCGTCCATAAATAAAGTCCCTTGAAATTTCTACCTGAGCCCATCAGTGTCCCAGTCAAAGGGGCTGAAAGAGACAAATGCCAGAATAAAAAATGACCTGACAGAGATTGTCTTGACAGATCTTAGATACATAAATGAGATTGAACTGAAAATTTGGAATGAATAGGACATTTTTTTAGTGTGATGGAAGGACTTAGCTCAACATTCCCAATTTTATCTACTGAAATATCATTGCCATTTGGGAGGCGAATGGAAGTATGATTCGAGGATTTTTTCTAATTTAGAAAAGAACCGTTCATCACAGACTATATGGTCATTGGCACCTAAATCAATAATCCATGCATTGCTCGAAATATTGCTCATCAAACAATAAGAAATACCTGCATAACTAAGCATCTTTTCCTGAATTCCCATCTGACTTAGGGTCCTCATGATTTGTTGCAGTTGGTCATTGCTGATGGGTTGATTCACCTTAGCATTTGCTACTATAGAAAATTCTCGTTCCTTCTTCTCCCCTAGTCTTCCATGCAATTTCCAACAATTTTCTTTGGTATGATAGGGTTTTTTGCAATAATCACAAAATTTACCTTCCCATTTGTTTGAATTATTTTTGTTCGAGGATGTGGCCAAATTTTGGCCGTTGGATCGCCTTAAAATGGACGATGATGCACCGTTAGATCACAACGATGCAATGGCGAAAGGTGGGCTGTCCGATCCCGCGAAGGAACCGTCCAATTGCATGAAGGAGCCTCCACCGTTAGATCCGAAGATTGAATCTTGCCCGTTCATTCCTCGCGAGCTGCCCGAACTGTCCGATTTTGCAAAATAATCCTGGCCGTCCATTTGAGTGGATAAAAAGCCTCTTTTTCTTCCTCCCGTAACCCTAGCATCCCAGTTTTTTTTTTTTTTAGAAACCTCCATGGCCCGAGAAACCTCCATGGCCAGATCTTTTGAGCCGAGTCATTTTGCTCGACGAGGCCTTGGCCGCAAGAACAACGCGGTCCCCAATCTTCATGTACTCGGACGATGCCAGCCTCTGGGATTCTTCTTGAACCGCAAGCTGGTATATGCGGCCGAGCGGGGGAACCGGATCCATGGCCAAGATCTGGCTATGAAATGGTAAGTAGCTCTCATTCAACACGAGCAGGAAGCGGGTAACCTTCTCCCGATCTTTCATGGCCCGGTATTGGGCCAAAGTCGCCTCGGGTCCCTCTAATTTCTCCTATGTCATCTCGATTTCGTTCCATAGGGCAGAGAGTTTATTGTATATTGCTGAGATCGATAAATTTCCCTGCTTGAGATCTGATAAAGTTTGTGTTAGCGTGAAAATTTTCTCTCTATCTAGCTTACCATACATTTCCCATAAATTCTCCCAAAATTTCTTTGCATCTTCGGTCAGTGGTACTCCGGCAGCGACCTCTGCCGTGAGGCAATTTCCTATCCAGGTTCGAACAAGCTGGTTGCACTTGCGCCATTGTTGTGCAAGCCGCTCGTTGAACAGCATTGGGACGGTGTTGTCCAAAAATCTGTCTTTGTCTTTGGTCACGAGCGCTCGCCAGAGTTCGCGAGACCATAGGGAGTAATTCTCCGATCCCAACAGCTGCTGGGAGATCAAATGCAGCTCCAGTCCGTTGACGGTCGCGGTGTACAGCGGGTCTCCAGGTTCTGGCCGGTCGCCGAGACCTGCAAATGGAAAGAATCCAAGTCCGTAGGCCGGGTAGGGATTGCTCACCCCGTAGCCAGGACCCGAACCACTCTGACCCGGGAAGGTCTAGTTCGCCCTGTATCCAGGACCCGCTCCGGGTATGTGTGATGGATTTTCCTCCATCCCACCAATCCTTCCGGGCTCGATTTGAGGTAAATTCTAAGTCAAACCTCCTTGATTTTGCTGAATTGATACAGGTACCCACTGAATGTATGGTCCTATGTAGGGATTTACAGGATTAAATCCTGTGTTGGGCTGTACAGGCTACACGAGACCTATTTGATTTTCTGATGGATTCGTCTGTTGTTCTACAGGGATGATGTCTCCTCTTTGATTGTTGAGGGACTCTGGATTTCCCTCAGAAATACTGGAAGTTGAATCTTCAATCTTCGACATGATTCATCCCTAAAGAAAAAAGGGCGTTGCGGAAGCTAGGCCAAGGTGGGAGGCTTTGATACCATGTCAGAAAAATAGAAAGCTTGAAGATTTGGAGAATTGTATACTGTTTTTCTATATTCCTTTCAGTTTGTAATTACAATCTATTTATAATACAAAGTGTCTAAATAACAAATGAATAAAAATATACACAATATCCCAAAGATGTACATAAAATATTCCATATAATCAGAAATCAATTAAGATCAATCGGCATCGGCAACAGTATCTTCAACATTATCCCCTATTCATCATCAAGCAAGACAAATGCTTGAACATGGCTCTCCAGCAGTCATACCGACTCTAATTCCAAGTGACTCGACAAACTTATCGATAAACATGAATCTAACGATCAGTAAACACGCACTCAGGTGCACGCACTCACCGGCCCAACTATAGAGAGATATTCTCCTTTTCTATATTCTATAAAATATGAAGAAATATGTCTAATACACAACCTAGAAAACCCAAACATAAGCTTAAGCAGTAGAGAATTCGGAAAAACAAACAAAAGCCTAAAATAATGTGGAGATATGACATGAAATAGAAAAGTGCTCTGAGACATGCCTAAACCATGAATTTTGAGGTCTGAAACGATTGCAAAAGGTGTACTCAATTTGATACGGGTACAGTGCTCAAAATAAGTTTTTCAGATTGGGAATATGGGACCGTAACCTTTCTAGATCAAAAGTCATGATCGTTTTTCTCACACATTATGCGGATTGTTGTCCTAAACCGTTTGCTGAACGATCCAAAAAGCCATTGGCGGCAGTGTTTCCATCGATTCTGTTTTTTTTTCCCCTAAATTATTGTACTAGGAAAAATATGCTTTTTACCTTCCTGCCTCGCTTTCCAACCCCACTGATGATTTCGTCCAATGAGATTTGCTGAAAGTATAGTTAAATGTTGCCCATAAAATGCGCATATAACCCAAAAGTTTTGTCTCCACTTATAAACGACCTAAACTTAATACCTTGCAAGTTCCATGGTATATAGACGAAAATGCACTGGAATTGCTAAATAAAGTCATCAGTCTAAGTCCAGTTTGGGTTTTGAATTTCTTGTAGTATATGGAACGTCAGGCGAGCAGTTAATAGATGAGTTCATTGATTGCAGAGTCTCTTTCAAATAAGAAAATTCTAGGGAACAACAGGCTTAATTTCAGAAAGAAAATATCAGACAATGTCTGACTGCATATAGGATTTTGACACCATTAAGAAATCAACGTATTGAAACGGTCTCGCTGTGTAGGTTATTCGTGGTGCATGGGGCATAGTTCACTTGAGCAAAGAAAATCGTGGAAGAAAAGGACGAATTAAGAGATGATGTTTCCATTTCTTGACTTGGTGAATAAAGAAAAATAGAACAGATACATGGTGAGAGAAGTCAAAACATTAATTACATGTTTATTTCACTTTGAATCTTTGAGATCAAGTTAGATAAATCATATCCGCGAACTTATTTTCTAACAGTTCACAAATAAACTTCCGAGTGACATTCTGGGTGCGTTTGGATGGGCATTTAGAAAGCCCATCCACGCCCCAAAGCTCTTTCACCCAAAAATGGGGTGTTTGGCAACCTCCTTGAAGGAGCTTTCAAATGAAAGCCTCCCCTTGAAAATGTTGAAAGCCCAAGGCTAGTAGGGACCAGCCTTGAGCTTTCAAAGCATTCTACCCAATCTTTGAAAGAATTTTTTTCCTAAACTATCCTTATTAATTTTTCATATTTCCATTATTGTCCCTCTATTTATTTATTTTTTAAATGGAAAAGGAGTAGCCCTTCGCCGGACCGGCGAGGGCGATGGCCGCCGGCGAGCCAGATCCGCGCCGGCGGCCGTCGGTGAGGTCGCCCGAGGTCGGGCGACCTCCGGCGAGGGTCGCGCGACCCGGCCGAGGGCCGCCGGAGGTCGCCCGACCTCGGGCGACCCTCGGCCGTGGTCGCGCGACCCAGCCGAGGGCCGCCGGAGGTCGCCCGACCTCGGGCGACCCTCGGCCAGGGTCGCGCGACCCAGCCGAGGGCCGCCGGAGGTCGCCCGACCTCGGGCGACCCTCGGCCGTGGTCGCGCGACCCAGCCGAGGGCCGCCGGAGGTCGCCCGACCTCGCGCGACCCGGGCGACCGTCGCCCGGGTCTCGCAGCTGCAGTGAGGGCCTCGCGACCCGGGCGGCGGTCGCCGGGTCGCGCGACCCTCGCCGGAGGTCGCCCGACCTCGGGCGACCTCGCCCGACGGCCGCCGGCGCAGATCGGCTCGCTGGCGGCCGCAGCCTTCGCCGGTCCGGCGAAGGGTTTAGCCGAATTTAAAAAAAAAAAAAAAAAAAAAAAAAAAAAAAGAAAAAAAGAAAATATATAGATATATATATACACACACATTATACCCATCAAAAGCCCCTTGCGAAAGTCCTTCTTACCAAACGCACATTCAACTCAAAGTCCATTTGCAAAATTTTTTTAGCAAACACCATTGCATTTTTCCCAAGTAGCTTTGGGCTTTCAGCATTTGCATTGGACTCAAAGCCCATTGCAAATGCTGAACCAAACGCAGCCTCTGATGTGATTACGATCATTGAGAATTTTGAATAGGAGAACTCAAGGAAGAAGTGTTAAGACAAAATAATTCATACGGACAAACCCCAAAGAATTCATAGCCCAAGAGAACATTTTCATCTAAAAAAGCAAGAGAGTGAATCCCAAGCCGGGTATTTTTCTTGGTTTTGACCCATGTAATTAACCCTGCCCGAGAAGCCAATTAGGACGTGTGGAGAAATAATTCCTAGTGAATTTCCTTAATCCCGTCCGCACGCAAAAGTTATTCGATGATGGCGCCCACAAGTACTATACTATCATTAATTAGCTCAACTTTGATTGGACAAGCGATCCACCAGAACCACCCAATAGCAGCCACGAGTGTCAGCGATTACCACCATCCGACCGGTGAACATTTATTGCCTAATAGAGTCAGCTCCTGGCCCAAACAAAGGGAAAAACTGAGCATACGTCCCGTGGAAAATGCAAGGGTTTCTTCATCAAAGGGAGGCAAGGCTTTCGTCCCGACTGGATCGCGTTAGCCTTTAGTCACGCCGCGTGGAAGGCCTGTAAGTCCGATAGTCTGCGATCCGCAGTCAACTGTTTAATGACATTATGGACCGAACATCGGCCATTAATCAATTGATCATTGTCAGAGATCGAACTCAAGGAACATGGAAACCCTTTGTTTTTTTTTTTTTTTTGGTTCTTTTTTTTGTTGCTTGAATCTACTCGACCTTGAAAAAACAAGTGAATTGATCAGGGTGCGATACTCTAAGTAGCACTTACACGTGACATGATATGACACGACACGCCAGCACGTCATTTCTAAAAAATAGAGAATTCCGACATGTTCCGACACATTATATATTAAATAAATATTTTTTTAATTAATTTGATTCAAGTTCACAAATAAATAAATAATAATAAAAACTTACAATAAATTTACGCTAAATCTATTCATAGAAAATTTAAAAAACATATTCATAATTAATGAGAGCTCATATTTGGGAATATGTTTTTTTTTTTAATTTTAACAAAAATTATTCTCCTCAAAAACCCCCTCTTCATTGGTTTTTGGTGAGTGGACATGAGCAACTATGTGACATGATCGATTAGGTCATCCATCCATCGATATTTTACTTCATATCATTAAGCATTTTTCACTTCTGTCGTCAAATGAGTCAAGTCTAGGAAATAAGTTACCATGCGATTCTTGTCATTGCAATAAAAGTCACAAATTACCATTTCATTCTTCAACTTTAGAAGGTAGACATCCACTTGACTTATTGTACACAGACGTTTGGGGTCCGGCATCTACTTTATCTATTGATGATTTTCGTTATTATGTTATTTTTGTTGACCAGTTCACTCGCTTTATTTGGTTTATCCCTTCCAAAACAAGTCCGATGTCGCACCTATTTTTTAGCAGCTCCAAACACTTGTCGAAAAACAATTTCTATAAAAAAAATACGAACTCTTTAATTCAATGGGTCGGGGAATTCATTTAACATAAACCATTTTTAACAGAACACGAAATTTCACACCTAACCACACCTCCATACACCCCACAACATAACGGCACCGCTGAAAGGCGTCGCCAACACATCGTCGAAATCGGATTAACCCTACTACACAAAGCTAGCCTAGCTCCCACCTTCTGGACCTACGCCTTCCAAACCTCCACATATCTCATAAATCGCCTAACCACAGATATCTTTAATCTTAAGTCTCCATATCACCGCCTCTTTGGCAAAATCCCGAACTACCTAAAACTCCAAATTTTCGAATGCCTCTATTACCCGTGGATTACCCGTGGCTTCGGCAATACACAGTGTTGTACTTAATAAGTACGTCCATGATGGGGTACGATGAGAACGCACCATTTCATCTTGATACAGTACGATGGAAAGACACATTTTGAAAAGGTGTGAGGGAGTCATATAAAAGACTCCTAAAGACAACCGTTGGCACAGTTGGTAGAATGTACGCTCAGAAGTTTTCCTTTTCTTGTCCCCTTTCCATCAAAAAGAAAGAAGGCATTTCATTTCTCCTTTACAAGAACAATTGGCATTTACGATGTGGAAATCAGGTGCTTTCCTCGTCATTGCATTTTGACCAATGTGAAGTATTTTTATTCGTGATTCATCCGCAATTTAATGTTCGTTCCGGGGTCAATTGTTGTTTGCGCATCAAACAAAGGTAAGTCTTCTTCCACCGACTTGAATTTCAACATTAGTATCAGAGCGCGGTCGTGATTTCTGCCTTGTTTTTCATTGAATTTTCTCGTTTACCATTTGATATTGAGATCAAGAGTATGAAATCTTCACTGTTTGGATGTCTATTGGTCGGAATTGCTATATGAATCATTGAAAATGAACCGAAGCGAAGAATGGATTCAGGGTTGGGTACACTCGTACGGTTTTGGCCATTTTTCAAAATAGTTTTTCGACCAAAATCATTTTTTAAATATATAGGGTGAAAGTGCTCGTTGAGATGAGTCCGACGATGGGTCGAGCACCGTTAGAGGATGCTGAATGTGCCCACACGCGCGGCTAGAAGCCGTTGCACATGGGATCCACGCACCTGACGCACTGGGCACACCAGCGCGTGAGCGTCACACGTGCGTTGGCGAACCGACGCATGCAACGTCACATAACGTCATCCACCGGTTGGTAACTGCTGGATGACATCATTAATGACGTCACCGACGGCAGTAGTTGGCCAGCCAGCGACCCGACCCGCGACCCAACTCGACACGACTGTTGACCGATCAAACCGGTCAGATGGTTTGATGGTCAAACCAATGGGACCGATCGGACTAGCTAGGAGCCGTTTGGCTCACTGGCGCGCGCGCCTCATGCGCTGCACACTCGGGCAACGCATGTAGGCGTGTGACAGCTCCGATTGGAGTGTGGTAGGTGATGTTTTGTTCTTATGGATGTGCTCTACACTGTGGTATATTTATTTTATATTTTTGAGTTTTATAAATGTTTGAAAATGTATAGGGAACCTTGAGTATGCATATATTTGGGGTTTAAATATGTTGTTTATTCATTTTTTAGCTTGTATTTCTTATGGTTTGGGAAATACAATATCTTGCCTACATAAAAAATGGTATCATATATGCTGTGTAGAGCTTGGTTCAATGATATCATGTATATAGTTTAATATACTTGTAATTTTCTAGTTCCAAGAAAATTCGAATAATGGTAGGAAATCCTTGTTTTTCCGTTATATGTTGAATTGCAATTTTGATTGTAGTTTTAGCATTAATGTTTTTTGTACGTTGGTTCACATTATGTTATACTTATGTGTTAATGAAAAAATGTAGAAATTACATGAAATTATGTAATTATTTTTCCTAGTGGGAGTTCGTAGGTTGGTAGAATTCGAAGGAGTTCTCACCTAGAACTTAAAATTTACGCAAATTAAACTAATTAATGATAATAGAAAAATCGCACATAGGAGCTGATCGAGAACAAATGTGAACTTTCGTTTTTGTGTCTTTTGTTGAATTATCATTGATTTAGTTTGTCTTTGCTACAAATTAAATATGCGTGTTACTCTGAAAAGTGTGCTAGTATTGATTATGCGTTTATTATGTCAATGTGTTATAATAATTTATTATGGCTTCGGCATCCAAGACCATTGTGGCTGACCTCAATAAGGATGAGAAGCTGAACGGTGACAATTATGATATTTGGCACCGAAATGTTCAGTACATCATTGAGGAGCAAGAGGTTTTGGAAACCCTCAGCAACATCATGGATAAATCTGAGCATGGAACTGCAGCTCAACATGGAAGAGATCTAGAAGCTTATCAAGCTTGGAAAAAGAAAAATAGCATTGCTCATATCACGTTGCTGAGCTGTATGCAAGATGATTTCATGTTTGAGTTTGAAAGTTATGATAAAGCTCAAGTTATGTGGGTTGTCTTGAAAGATAAATTTGGGGGTACATCTGCCACTAAGTTGAGGAGACTTACCATGAAGTTTGACACATACCGAAAGCGCCAAAATGTAACAATGAGGCAGCATCTTCGAAAGATGTCAAACATGATTCGTGAGCTGAAGTCGGTAGGTCACTCCCTTACTGATGAAAAGCAAGTTCATGCTGTTATAAGGTCTCTTCCCGACAATTGGGAACATATGAAGATCAATATAACGCATAATGAGAATATTGTCATTTTTGATGATATTACGCGTCATTTGGAATTAGAAGATGAACGCCTAGAGGCTGCGAGATCCTCTACTCATGCTTATGTTGCTGAATTGAGTTCGCACAAAGTTTCGGGCTTTAAGCGCAAAAGGAATCATCAATTCAACAATAAAGGAAAAGAAAACTGATTAAGCACCTAAGAGGGCTAAGACCTTCCAACGCAAGAAGCGTGGTAGGAAGAATGATAAGGCCAAGATGAAGTGCTACAATTGTGGCAAGATGGGTTACTTTGCTCGTGTATGCACTAAGCCGAAAAGATGTACCCTATTACTCTATTACTTTAAGTAATGTTTTTGTTTCTAACACTGTAATACATGTTGAATCTCATCCAATGTGGACTGTAAACTCAGGAGCAATAGACCATGTAACTAGAGACCGAGAAGCATTTGTGGAGTATCGTCAAATATAGCTTGGAAGAAGATGGATATATGTTGGGAATAACTCAAAAATTGAAATGAAAGGTATCGGCACATGTAAATTAATTTTACGTAGTGGTCGAAGCCTATTCCTACATGATGTCCTCTATGCTCCAGATATTCGACGAAACTTGATCTCTGTAGTTATTCTTCTTAGCCTAGGTTATGTATTGAATTTTCATGGTGATTGCATTGACATTTTGTATGGAACAATTTATTATGGTTCAAGTCATGTATCGAATGGTTTTGTAGTATTAGATATTGACTATGATCAGTACAATATTAATGTCGATGGTTGTTTTTCTTTAATTGCATCTTCTAGTAATATTGAGATTGATACAAGTACTTGACATGCTAGATTAGGTTACATTGGGTTGCAAAGAATGCAAATATTAGCTAGAGAATATCTTTTAGGGTCACTCACTAATATTAATCTACCCATATATCAACATTGTCTAGCGGGAAAAGCGATTAGAAAACCATTTGGTAAAGGGACTAGAGCCGAATTTCCATTACAACTCATACATTATGATATTTATGGTCCTTTGAACGTGAGGGCGAGGCATAGAGTCTCATATTTCATTACTTTCATAGATGACTCCACACGTTTTGGTTATATATTTATGATCTCTCATAAGTCAGAAGCATTAGACTGCTTTAGATGATATATAACAATGGTAAAGAATCAGTTGAACAAAACAATAAAGACATTGAGAATCGATCGCGGACATAAGTATCTGTCGGAAGAATTCAAAGCTCTTTGTGATGAAAATGGAATTGTACGACAATTGACTATTTTTGGTACTCCACAACAAAATGAGGTAGCTGAGAGAAGGAATAGAACCATATTGGAAATGGTTAGGTCTATAATGGCGTAAACAAATTTACCTATCTCCTATTGGGGAGATGCGTTATTGACTACTGCCTATATACTTAACCGAGTGCTCTCAAAATCGGTCACTCCCACCCCTTATGAATTGTGGACTAGTAGGAAACCAAACTTAAGTAGTCTACGTCCATGGGAATGTGGAGCTTATGTTCATGATTCTTCTCATAAATATGACAAATTAGGTTCTAAAGGGAAGAAGTGTATCTTTATAAGATATTTAGAACACTTCAAATGGTACATGTTCATAGGTGAACAAGCTAATGGAAGTGTGACCGAAATGGAGTCACGAGATATCATGTTCTTGGAAAACAATTTTCCTAGTAGAGGTGAGATTCATAAGGACTTCCAATTATATGAGATGGAAGACCCTAATAACACAGCCACCGATGTAGATAGAAATGAAGATTTACCTCAACATACAAGACCTAGTGCGAGTGTTGCATCATTTGGCAAACTGAATTCAAGAGAAACTCAGTTGCGTAAAAGTAATCATAAAAGTATTTCCCATCGTCATTTTAAGATTGAAGGGGAAGCATTTATGATTGCTCAGAAAGACGATGCCGAGCCTAAGACTGTGCAAGAGGCTCTCTCATCCTCTAATAAATAAGAACGGAAAAAAGCTTTGGAAGATGAAATGGAGTCAATGAAGGCAAATCACGTATGGGACTTGGTTGATCTACCACTCCATCATAAGGCCATTAGAAACAAATGAGTCTTCAAGATTTAAGCAAATGGCGGATGGATCCATTGAAAAGTATAAGACTCACCTTGTGGCGAAAGGTTATACTCAACAAGAGGGTATAGACTATGAGGAAACATTTTCGCCAATTGTAAGGTTTGCCTCAATACGTCTTATTCTAGCCACTGTTGTCAAATGGAAGTAAAGACGGCATTTCTCAATGGACATCTAGATGAGGAAATCTATATGAAGCAACCAACGAGTTTCATAGCTAAAGATCAAGAGGATAAAATTTGCAAGCTTCATCGCTCAATATATGGCCTTAAGCAATCATCTAGACAGTGGTATCTTCGTTTTCATCAAGCCATAACGACTTTTGGTTTCATGATGATCGAAGAAGATCATTGTATATATGTCAAGTGGTCCAAAGATAAATTTGTGATTTCATCACTTTATGTGAATGATCTTCTATTAGCTGGAAATGACAAGATTTTGATTATCACCATAAAAGAATGGTTGTCCTCCAATTTTAAAATGAAAGACATGGGAGAAGCTGCTTATATATTATGAGTTAAGATCGAAAGAGATTGATCAAGGAAACTCTTTGTTTTATCGTAAGAGTTCTATATAATAAAAATTCTTGAACGTTTCAATATGCGGTATTGTAATCCCATTGATACCACTATCATGTAAGGTGAAGGCTTAAGTACTGAGATATGTCATAAGACTCCAAAAGAAATTAAAGTGATGGAAACTGTTTCTTACACTAGTGCGGTCGAAAGTTTGATGTATGCTATAATGTGTATTCGACCCGACATATGTTATGACGTGGGATTGGTGAGCCGATATCAATCAAATCCCAGTCAAGCACACTGGAAAGCAGTGAAGATGATCCTAAGATACTTGAAAGGCACAATGGACTATCAACTTTGTTATCAAGGGAATGATTTACGCATATTAGGCTATTTAGATTCTGATTGGGGTGGAGACCTGGATGAGCATAAATCGACTTCAGGATATGCGTTTTTGCTCAATGGAGGTGCAATTTCTTGGAATAACAAGAAATAGACATGCATGGCCTTGTCTAAGATGGAGGCAGAATTTATTGCATGCTCTGCCACAGTGCAAAAAGCAGTATGGCTAAAACGTTTTTTGGAAAATTTAGCTACTGTCACTGAGGTTTCAAGACCGGTGATAATTTATTGTGATAGTCAAACAACCATTGCCTATGTGAAGGATCCCAAGTATCATGAAAGGACGAAGCACATTGACATAAATAATAACTTCATCAGAGATATTATAGTGCAAAAACAAGTGATCCTATAAAATATTTCAACCAATAGAATGGTTGATGATCAATTTACGAAAGCTATTCCGAGAGACATATTCTTGACCCACAGGATGTCACTAGGATTATGTAGAATGTAATATGTGTTATTGTAAATAATCATTGGTTTATGTAGATGTGGATATATGTATTGTACTTGTTTATTTATTTGTGACTTGATGTTTTATCGATAAGTATAAATCTATTATTAGACTAGCACATACACACATATATTATTGAAAAGTATGTTAGCAGGCAATGATTGGCTCACTCACATGAGTAATCACCCCAAATGCTATAGTTAGCATGTTGAGATGAGATATTATGTACATATGAATGCTGAAGAGCAAGTTTAATACATAAAAATAAATATGTTGAATTGATTGGAGTCAAGATGAGGCATGTGATTTATTTAGAATAAGACCGAACACAATAGTCCCATAATCATGTATGCTTGAAAGATGCCGAATGTGAGTACTTAATTGGGCGCTATAGAAAGTGAGCTGATATAGCACTCGAGCTAAACATGAGTACGTGAGAAGCACGTGACTATGTTTAGGTTAAGATCCGTATAATGGATATATTTAATAAATGATATACGCTCTTATAGAAAGAAAAATCCATTATAGCATGTAATTCATACTACATGTGCATTGTACAACCAACAAGGGAAGTTGAGTAAAATTATCCCTATTTACTCATCGTGTGAGCCCTTGAGGTAATTTATAATTTACCTTATTTTTTTGCCATACGTTACTTCTGACTATGTTCTCGAAGTGAAAGATCAATATTGCTACTTTAGCATGTTACCGACGGTCATGAATAAATATAACTTTATGGGACAAGTCTAATAAAGCAGTTGTTTTGAAATGGAAAGAGACATGAGTGTGAATGATCTAACACGTATATTTATTGGTTGACTAATTATATCGCCTTATATGGTTACGGATATAATTGTAAATACATGGTATTTTTTAGAATAGTCAAGTATAGCCTTTAAGGGATAAGTATAATTGAATTGATGTAACAAAATATGTCTGGGGCATTATGAGACATCGATTGTTTATTTTTTTTTCGGGGTTGTAGCCATTATGTCAACTTTAATAGGTGCATAATTTGAGCTCCCAAGTGCAGGTATACTCATTGGTCGCACGGCTTACTTGCCAGTATGAATTATTTTGTAAAGTTAATGAATGTTGAACGCCTTATATTCTTGATAGAGTGCTATCAAGCCCATCATGTCCAAGTGGGAAATGTTGTACTTAATTAGTACGTCCATGATGGGATGCGATGAGAACGCACCGTTTCATCTTGATACGCTACGATAGAAAGACACATTTTGAAAAGGTGTAAAGGAGTCATATAAAAGACTTCTAAAGACAACCGTCGGCACAGTTGGTAGAACGTACGCTTAGAAGTTTTCCTTTTCCTGTCCCCTTTCCATAAAAATGAAAGAAGGCATTTCATTTCTCCTTTACAAAAACAATTGGCATTTACGCTATGAACTCGGGTGCTTTTCTCGTGATTGCATTTAGACCAACGTGAAGTGTTTTTGTTCGTGATTCATCCGCAATTCAACGTTTGTTCCGGGGTTAATTGTTGTTTGTGCATCGGACAAAGGTAAGTCGTCTTCCGCCGACTTGAATTCCAACACATAGAAAACAAGCTTTTACCACGCTCTCACCCATATATTTTTCTTGGTTATTCTTTAACTCAAATTGCGTACAAGTGTTTTGATTCTGCTACCCAAAGAATATTCCTCCCACGTTATATTGTCTTTGATGAAACCGTCTTCCCATACCCCTCTTTGAACCTACCCGAGTCCTCCCCCTCATTCTCGGCCAAAACTCCTCTTCTTCGGTCACCCACCATGCCATATATTGCTCCTGCTTCGAACACGCCACCAGCCGTGACAAGCGCTCCTCCTAGTAGCCTAGCTGGCGCGCAAGTTCTGCCAGCCAACCCACTCGATAACTCAGTAAGTGATCCCTCTTCCAACACTGCACACACACCCCAATCCAATGCACGTACCACTAGTGTCACACCTCAAACCTCACCAAGTAACAACCACCACCCTGTTGAGATAGGGCGAGCGATCGAACAAAATATAGACGGAAGAAGAAAAATAAATTGGACACCAGATTTACGTGATTCAGTCGTAAAGACCTATGTCCAATGAGAGAGCAGCAGCGAATTTCACTATAGATCAAGCGATACAAGGAGATTACACACTCAAGTCACTCAAACACTCTCTCGGTGTTTCCCAATCCCCAATTACACCCAATAACACACACAGTGTTTAGCCCCGAAATTCCTCAAGAAATAATCTCTCAATCTCACGAAGGAATTACACGCAAATCTTACCACAAGATTTAATTGGCTTTAACACTAAACCTTCTTGGATGTAATTCACAACAAAGAAAATCCCTCCCAAGCACTCAACAACGAGGCGGTGCTTCAAGACCAATTCTTCACGATCAACGGCAGAACACCAAGCACTCACGTGGCGCTTCAAAACAACTTGTGATCCACATATATCACCCATGGCCTTAAGTCTATATATAAGTATGTTGACACCTAAATTTTGGCGATTTTTTTAAGGGTTTCTTAATTGCATTGAAAAATTGGGGATTGATTTCTAATCCCTCAACAAAAAATTTTCATTAAAATTGCATCGCACATAGACCTTAGGAGAATTTGTGTCACTAGTCTTATAATCAATCAAAAAAATTTATCAAAAAAATTAGTACAAGAAAATTTCGAAATTAAAAAAGAAAAAAAAAGAAAAGGGGCAGCTGGGCTTGGGTTTAAACAAACCTTAGGTTGGCCCCTTCCTCCCTTCCTTTTTTTTTCTTTCTTTTCCCTCACGCGGCCCACTAGCTCGGCCCATCCACCTTTTCCCTTCAACCCAACCTGCGCACGAACCGGTCGTCTCCCTCCTGTTGTCCTTCGCACGACGACCTGCAGAGAATAGAAAAATGGAGCAGCAACCGGGGGCAGGGGATCAGGATTGCAGGCGACCAGCATGATCCGCGAGTCGGAGGGGGCAGTCCGGCCGGCAAGCTGGCAGCCGCAGTGGCCATGCGCGCTTGCTGGCCGGGTATAAAACCGGAGAAGGCAACAGCACAGAGGGGGGAGGTCTCGACTGGTTCTTTGGTGGAGAGAGAACAAAGAGTTCGAGAGAGGGAGAATCGGGGGAATCGTCACTACAAAAAATCGAGACCACAGAGAGAGTACCGAGGAGCGAGCGAGAGAAAACACATCAATCACAGAGAGAGGACCCCTCCGAACGGTTGTCCATTGCCATTGATCGTTTCCGGAGAAAAGAGAGCACCGAAGAGCGAGCTTGAAAGAGGGTGAGCTTGAGAGAGAGAGGATTGGGAGAGAGAACGCTTCGTCGTCGCTTGAAGTACGCCTGTTGCTCGCCATCCGAACCAGGTAGGCTTCCCGCTTCACTTCGAGGTCTCGGGCCGGAGCTCGCGGCCGACCTGTTCACACGAGCTTCGGCTACACCAGAACTCCATGAAAGCTCATAGATGTCCTAGTGCATGTTGACAGATGTCCAGGCTTGTGCTCGAGTCTATACCGGTCCTGAGATCCTTCGTTTCTGTTGTGTATGCTAACCGGTTGATGAAATGCGAGTCGGTGGGTATGTTGTGGCTGAAAATGCTTTGTGCTCGCATCCGCTCGAGTGTGATATATGTTCTTTAGTGGATTTGTGTTGCTTGTGCATGCTGTGTTGATTTTTACTCGGATTCAAGCCTCGAATGAGCCCGTATTTCTTTGGTTATTGTTGTTGTTCGAATTAGTTTTGGTAAAGAAACAAATTTCGGCGAGGAAGGAGAAGGCAGTTTTCGGGAAGGTTGAAGGCGTGCAGGGGGCAAGCCCGAAGGAGAGAACGCGTAGAGAAGAAGACCAAAAAAAAAAAGTAAAATAAAAGAAGAAACAAAAGAAAACGAAAAGTAAAGAAAGAAATGAAAAGCAAAAAAAATTATGGAAAAAGAAAGTAAAAAGGGGCTTTGGGAAAGAGGAATCGCAGAAGCAAATGGCGCGGGGAGTGCAGTGAGAAAAGACTAAAGAAAAGAGTTTTTTTTTAAATAATAATAATAAAATTAAAAATGATTTTTTTTTAATCCAAAAGTGTTGGATCCGGATTTGGGTTTGGTCTACGGGCCGGGTTGGGTTTACCCGGTCCGAACCCATTTTATTGAAGTATTAAATATATATTAAAAATTTAAAAATAATAAATAAATAAATAAAAATCGAAAAAAAAAATTCAAAAAATTCAAAAAATTCAAAAAAATGATAAAAATTCAAATTTTTTTCTGAAATTTCAAAAAAACTCAGAAAACATTAAAATTTCGCCTTTTCTTAATTTTAATTAAAAGTTAAAAAAATAATTAAAATTAAAAAAATTAAAAAAATTAAAAAAAAATTAAATTAAATTAAGAATTTCGAAAATCCAAAAATGATAGGGTTTGGTTAGGAATTGCTATGTATTGCCCCTTTAGTGTAATTAAGCCTTTATTTTCTTGTATGTTGTTTTTATCGTATATTTAATTTGCGTGTCTTATGTTTAATTTGCATGTGTTTAATTTTAGGGCAAATAGGATCTTGGTAGGTATAATTATTACTTTATTGAATGTGCACCTGCATGCTCACCTCTTATGTTAGCGGATAGGTATGAAATCGATCTAAACTGCCTGATGAAAATCATTTGTTAAAATGAACAAGATTAGGTATCGAAAGGGCACTAATTGGTTATAGTGTAATCAAGTCTCCGAACCTAGACTCTCTGGTTGCGTAGGAAGTGAGGCACGCTCCCATGTCTCACTTGGTTTCTAGCCGACCCCAATAGGCTAGTGGCGACTCTTTTTGTGCAAAATTCATAAAAAATATCCCAACGTCACGCGGGGTATGGGCTCGGGAGAAGCCGCGCCGAATCATAGGCCTTTAGGCCCGTTCTTTAGGCAATACCCCTAAACCTGTTCCCTCCCCCTGAGGGTAGGTCGCGACAAAGTAAAACCCTTATTATTTTGCCAACTTCTCATAGGATTTTGTTTCCTATCCAAAACATATCTTTGTATATTTTAAACAAAAAATCTAAGTCCTAGTCAAAGTTGGACTTTCCTATTTTAACAGCTAGACTCTCCAACGCAGATTCAAATTCGGGAAGTTGATCTTCGGATCTTCTTTCCTCAATTTCGAACATCCACAACATATCCAATTTGGAATATTCGTAATTTTGCATTGGGCTTAAACTCGAGACATATTTTAACAATCTCCACCTTGGCTCGACGTTTGAGCTAAGTCGCAATCGCTTCGTAAAAATTCAAACTCTGTTGCTACTTTCCCCTAGCCCCCAATGGGCTCAACCACCACAGAAATTGTGCAAGTCCAAGCCTTGCTTGAACTTCGCCATAACCGAGGACCTCATCAGAATACCAACTCCACATGCACCTTTAACTGCTCCACAAGGATTTTCCGACATAACCTCCTTAACCGCAGATAAAGCAAAACCATTGTTTCATCCATATCTGTCAGGAGATCGAATACATACCTTGTTAATTTCAGCAGTTACAGCAACCATTGGCTCTATAGGCTCCACCTCGCTATGAGCACCATCTGTGTCGATTACTTTGCTAGTACTCGTACTCGCTACCTCAAGAGTTTCTGGTCGCAACTCCACCTCAAGCTGAACACCGTTCAAATCCGTTTGAACACTGCTATAATCACTCCTAGCCAGAAGTACTGGAGACTCGTCAAAAGTAACTTCTCTGCTGTTAACAGGTGAATTTATATCTAGGCACCACAACCGATCACCTCGCTCACCTTGTGCATAGCCATGAAATATGCACCTTGCCCTCCCATCGAGCTTACCATCACTCACTCGAAAATAGTACGGGCAATGTAACATTCTAATGATAGAATAACCAGCAACGTTACCTGACCACACTTCTTTAGGAGTCCGCCATTCAATAGCAGTTGATGGGGATCTATTCACCAGGTAGCTTATCGTACTTAGCATATCAGCTAGGATTCTCCTAGCAATACCAGCACTAGAGATTATTTTACGGGCCAACACTAGTAATGTTCTGCTCATCAATTCTGCAAATTGTTGTGATTTACTAGCACTAGTGCAGTGTTTCACTGTGCTCTCTTTCATGCAGAATTTATTTGTCAGCTCCGAGCAGAACTCCATGCTATTGTCAGTCCGCACATGCTTGATCGACTTACCAGTCTCCGTCTCGATCAAAGCTTTTGACTGCAAGATCCTGACACCAGCATTAAACTTGTGCCTTGGCACAAACACCCAGGTCTTTCTCGAGCAGTCAATAGACTCTCGAACAGTCAATAGACTCTCGAACAGATGCATCCGACGTCTCCGCAGCGAAATTTATCACTGTCTCACCTTGAAGTTTATACAGGCCATCGTGCTTGATTCATTTCATTATCACCAGGGCACCTCGAACAACCTTCAGAACTCCACCTTTTGAAGTATACCTGCAACCAGCTGAATCTAGGGCACCCAAGGAAATTAAGTTCTTTTTCAATTCTGGAACATGCCTCACTCCAGTCAATGTCCTCACGATACCATCATGCATTCTGATTTTAACATCACCAACACCCACAACATCGCACTCAGCATTGTTCCCTAACTGAACTTTACCACTACCCGCGCATTGATAAGTGATAAACCAGTTTTTATTTGGTGTGACATGAAAAGAACAACCAGAATCCATAATCCATCCATCAAGCGATGAATCATTAGTGACAGACAAGACATAATCGGCATTATCTGCTACAGCTGCAACATTATCTGCAGAATCAACCATAATTCCCTTACCCTTTTCGTTCTTCAGCTTAAGGCAATCCCTTCTAAGATGTCCCCTCTTGCCACAGCTCCAACAGACAACATTAGTAGTCCTAGATTGGCTACGTCTGTTCATATCAGTACTACCATTACCCACACGTGTTACAAATCTTCCTCTATTTTCACCTACTAGAGCAGTAGATGCAGATTCGCCAGATTCTCTTCTACGAATGTCCTCGCTCAGAATCAAATCTTGAACCCCATCAAACGTCAAACTTGTTGACCCGGAGGAATTACTAACAGCGAAGAACGGTAGTATTCCAACTATCGTGCAATGAGGATAATAGAATCAAAGCACATACCTCATCTTCAAAATCAACCTCAACTGAACTCAATTGACTAACAATCACATTGAATTCATTGATATGATCTGCAACTGACGCACCTTCTTTCATCTTCAAGTTAAACAAACGTCGCATCAAATAGACCTTGTTGATCGCAAAGGGCTTCTCGTACATATCCGACAGGGCTTGCATCAAATCAGCAGTGGTCTTTTCCTTCAGGATATTAAACGCGACGTTACGAGCCAACGTCAGTCGAATAACACCCATAGCTCGTCTATCCAGCAAATCCCAATCAGCTTGCTTCATCGTCGCTGGTTTCTCCCCAGACAAGGGCAAGTGCAGTTTCATCTGATAAAGATAATCTTCAATCTGCATCTTCCAGAAACTAAAATCCTTCCCATCAAATCTGTCGATTCTCACTTTTACTTCTTCTGTTGCCATCGATTCGCTTCAACTTAGCCAAGCCTGTCTCTAATACCACTTGTTGAGATAGGGCGAGCGATCGAACAAAATATAGACGGAAGAAGAAAAATAAATCGGACACCAGATTTACGTGGTTCAGTCATAAAGACCTACGTCCACGGAGAGAGCAGCAGCGAATTTCACTATAAATCAAGTGATACAAGGAGATTACACACTCAAGTCACTCAAACACTCTCTCGGTGTTTCCCAAGCCCCAATTACACCCAATAGCACACAGTGTTTAGCCCCGAAATTCCTCAAGAAATAATCTCTCAATCTCACGAAGGAATTACATGCAAATCTTACTACAAGATTTAATTGGCTTTAACACTAAACCTTCTTGGATGTAATTCACGACAAAGAAAATCCCTCCCAAGCACTCAACAACGAGGCGGTGCTTCAAGACCAATTCTTCACGATCAACGGCAGAACACCAAGCACTCACGTGGTGCTTCAAAACAACTTGTGATCCACATCTATCACCCATGGCCTTAAGTCTGTATATAAGTAAAACCCTTATTCTTTTGCCAACTTCTCATAGGATTTTGTTTCCTATCCAAAACATATCTTTGAATATTTTAAACAAAAAATCCAAGTCCTAGTCAAAGTTGGACTTTCCTATTTTAACAGCCAGACTCTCCAACGCAGATTCAAATTCGGGAAGTTGATCTTTGGATCTTCTTTGCTCGATTTCGAACATCCACAATATATCCAATTCGGAATATTCGTAATTTTGCATTGGGCTTAAACTCGAGACATATTTTAACACCCAACCAGCAGAACCTCCACTTGAACCAATGTCCCACCAACCAGCTCCTCACTCTCCCTACTCTTAACTGAACCACCCCCAAACCTGCCAAACCCGAATCACCCCACCCGCACCCATAACACGATCACACGCTCTCAAAACAACATTTTCAAGCCTAAACAAATACTCACCACAAAACATCCCCTAACTCAAACCTGTGAACCAAGTAAACTTACTAGCTTTGAGTAATCCCCAATGGCGCTCTGCTATGTCCAAAGAAATCAATGCATTAATTCGAAATGGAACTTGGGAACTAACCCCAAAGAATTCTTCTATGAATATTATTAGTTGTAGGTGGGTCTACAGGATCAAGCGTCGATCTGACGGCAGCATCAAGATATACAACACGCATCTTGTCGCCAAAGGATTTCACTAGATATCGGGAGTTGACTTCAAAGAAACATTCAACCCAATTGTCAAACCTACAACAATCCGCATCATCCTCACTCTGGCACTCACTTGAAATTGGCCACCATGCTAAATGGATGTAAACAATGCGTTTTCGCAAGGAACACTACAAGATGAAGTGCTCATGGAACAACTCCTGGTTTCAAAGACCCAGCGAAACCTGAATGTGTGCAAACTCAGGAAAGCTATCTACAGGCTCAAACAAGCTCCTTGAGCCTGGTAAAATGAGTTAAGTGCATTTGTAATAGCCAATTCATGTACTAAGTCCAAGGCTGATAGCTCCCTTTTTATCTACTTACACAGTGGCATAAAAGCATATTTTTTTATATATGTTGATGATCTTATCATTATGGGTAACAACACTCGGTTTCTCAATGATTTCATTGCAACATTTTTATGTCGAAGGTTTGGGGACCTTAGGCTACTTCTTTGGAATCGAAGTACTTCTCACCAAGAAGGGTCTTTTGCTCTTGCAACATAAGTACATACGGGATCTACTCGAAAAGCATAAAATGGCCGAAGCAAAGGATGTTGGGTCTACAATGGCGACCGGTAATACACTTACATTTCATGATAATTCGGGGTACACATCCGCAACTGAATTTCGGAGCTTCGTCGGTGCCCTTCAATACCTCAAAATCACTCGACCTGATATGGCGTTCGCTGTCAACAAATTATCCACAAGCCAACATTAAATCATTGGTCTGCCGCTAAACGCCTTCTTTGATATCTTAAAGGTACCCTATTCCATGGGCTTGACTTGCGGCGAGATACAAAGCCCATTGTACATACCTATTCCGACGTGGATTGGGCTGGTGATTCAGATGACAGGACTTCCACATCCGACTTCATCGTTTATCTTGGCACCAATCCTATCTCTTGGAGCTCCCGCAAACAGCGGTCCGTTGCCCGATCATCAACAGAAGTCGAATATAGAGTTGTTGCCGCTACCTCATGGGAATTACTTTGGGTCCAAAACTTGCTCATCGAATTGGGAATGCACTCACTTGAAACACTCATGATATACTGTCACAATATTGAGGCCACTTATGTGTGTACCAATCCTGTCTTCCACTCTCGCATGCAGCACCTTGCAATTTATTACCCCTTTGTCCGTGAGCTCGTAAAAGACGGATAATTGAGTCTCTCACATTTTCACACATGACCAACTAACGGACATCCTTACCAAGCCACTATCAAAACATTGCGGGCAAACACTTCGAGTCAAGATTGGCGTTTCCGACGGAAACTCCATCTTGAGGGGGCTTATAAGAGAATCAGTTTAAAATTCAAATTGTCCTCCATAATTTCAGCCTTCTCATTGCCGTAAATAGCTATCAATTAGTTGAGATTTGCTCCATATTTTTAGTTTTTGCTATCCTTGTACATGTACTATAAATATCATTGAAACACAGCAATGAAAATCATCCTGGAATATACTCTCAATCTCCCTTTTATAGAATCCATATATAATATTAAGCATGAAAACAATGCAAATCTATATTACTCTTGCCCAAAGTACTTACATCCTTGAAGGGATCATTTCACTGGAGTTCAGTCCATGACTCAATTTCAGGGAAACCACGATGTACAAAGGATTTATCTCTTTCACGTGCATTTACTGCCTTCAAGGTTTTGAACTGAGAATTCTCCTCTTGCTCCTACAGGCAACTATAGACTCCACAAAAACCAAAAGGCTTTTGATTTGAAAACAACATATGAGTGCTCATGTTATTGACTGCTCTATAAGATGGAACCTATAAAGAAGACAGGGTTCGGACCATTTCTACTTCAACTTTTGTTGGCTATATCGGAGTGATTTTTTAACGTCTATGATGACTGGAGCAAAGGCGATCCGCAGCTGCTTGAACTGCCACCTTCGCTACCGCAGTGACATTCACAGGAGTTGTGATGAGGGGGCCCACGAGCAGCAGTTGGTTGAGTGCCTTCGCGTGTTGAAAGGTCTGCAAACATTAAAACACAAAAAAATACTCTTCGGAAAAGGTGAAAGTTGGCATATGGTAGGCGTGCATCCTCCAAGTTCAAGTTCTGCTCAAGCAGGGTTCTAGCAAGTATTCTTAGTGATTTCAATGGAAGGAGGACAGTAAAATATAGGCCATATTAGAGACCGCAAGGTGTAGCGAGGACTAACGTGATTCAGGCAAAGCGTAGACCAATTTGTGTAGGATTTCACACAAATAGTGTCAGAAAGATGTCACATTCAGTGCAAAAATGTTTAAAGTTTATATCTAAGGTTGTCGAGGCATGTACCTGTCTTAATTACATTGGTAAGCTCGACATTTCTCGTTATCTTGTGGCACCCTTCATCTACATGGTTAGGAAGTCCTTGTTTTGCGGATGGTGTGCCTTGCTCATTGGTTAAAACGTCGTTGATTTGGCTGGTGTTGCTTGACGGACTCAGGGGAGAATTAGTGTTTTGTAATATCTCAACAGCTGCATGCTCATGGGTACCATCATCCATGCTTCTATCTCTGAATCTGCTCTCCCTAAAAGTATGGGAATTGATGTCTCTTTCGTAAAATCTTCTTCCCAATGCAACAATTTTCTGTCGCAGTGAAGCTGAAGAACTTGATATGACATGCCAATTCCTTTTGACAAACATCACCATGTTAATGAGGAGAGCTAAAACTGCAACAACTCCAGCAATCAAGAACAGGCCCCAGAAACTGTCAAGACCCAAGCTATTGGAAGAAATGGAGGAAGTTGAATCGAGGCTACTGGTTTCTAATGTAAACCACGCCTTTTCAGTTTTCGTCATAGGTCCTTCGGTTACATTGAGGATTGCTCGCGAAATGTCTGGAACTAGCGGAGACCCTTTGGGGAAAACCTGTAAACCAAAAGAAGCAAGACATGAGATTTTTCGATCAAAGAAATAACGACTAACCTTAGCAATTGTAGAATTTGAGGATTTTTCTTTATTTTTTGGCTGGAATTTAGAGATTGCCTTACAAAGCCAAATCCAGCATTTTTTAATGTTGGGATCATGGTGTATTTGTTGCGATATTGAGAAAGAACAAGTTTAATGTAGGGGACTTCATCAATTGCAGCTGCAATCCCACCCTCTGAGCTTCGTTTGGAAAGAAGCGCATCGCATTCTTGAGCAGATTTATAAGGTACAAGTCTCTTATAGTCAGATGTCATTTGCTGTAGCTTTTCATGAAGGAAAGTTCCATCCTGGTATCCCACATTTTCTCCACTCTTTAGGAGCTGATCTACATCAGTCACAGTTGGTTGAAGATTTTTCAACACCAAAAGAGAGCTCAAGCTCGCCGTATAACTTTGTGTTAGTATAAGTACCACGAAAACCCACACGATCACAACAAATCTTGTTAGGTTGCTAAATGCTCTCTCCCCTGCAATCCAAATTAAGGGTAAGCACATAACATCTCAAACAATGAAATGTAAATTGTAAAGTTCGATCGATCTACTAAAGTGAAGGTTGTTTACTTTGTGCAAAGACCATGGTTGAAAACGAAAACCAGAGGCTCGTGCCAACTTGATGCGTGGCTGGACCCCTGAAGTCTTCATTAATCCGATGTTCCAGAATCCACACGACCAATGCTATAAAAACGAAAAAGCATCCGGTTGCTAGCCAAAGGTCCCCAGTGAGTGGCTTCAAGAAAACCCAAGCATTCTTGCTCTTGTTGTCCTTGTATGGCACAAGCATTGCAACTCCCGATTCTATGTATGGTAAGGTAAACTCCACGTACAATGATCTGTTTGCAAGTATTGTCGTATCACCCACCACTGCATCATAATTCTGTTTCAACAAAAAGAAGGGAGAATGTTTTCTTTGTCAACCACATGATAGCACAGTATGTTTCAACATGTAATCCAACGAGACCGAGCTGTTGCAAAGAGTTATCTCACCTGGTAATATACTTGATCGATCATGTCATTGTAACTACCAGCGCTACTTCCATTAGGCAAGTCAAACGGAATAAATTCATAAGTCAATGCATAAGGCAGTTTTTCTATCACAGCTCGAAAGATGTCGATACAGTATCCGGTGACTTGGGATGTGTTTGTTGTAGGATCACGTGTCACCGTCACGAATTGCTTCAAACCGTCTTTCACAGGAACTAAGATTTTCAAACTCTTCCCAGTCATGGGAAACTCCCATCCCTTGGGAACAAAGATTGGATCTCCTGGCCATATTATTGTTCCTAAATTACTCTTTGAAGTGGAATATATGCTTGTGTCAAATGGATTCAAATCTCTCAGCAGCCCATTTTTTAGGGTCCAGAACCCGATCCCTCTTGCCGCGTTTCCATTGATATTAACAATTTGGAATACTAACGCTTCTAACTGCCCATCAACAAGACTGAAATTTCCAGTGAGCCCCATGAATGTGATATTAGCTAGTTCTTGGAGAAGTTTCTCACCATTTTGAGAGACCCCAATAGTGTCCAGATCAGTTGCATCGGTCGAAGTATTCAAAATCTCGAAGCTAAAATTCACCATTCCCATTTCCTCAACAGCCATTGCCAGAGCCCGAGCAGCATCATAAGCATTGTATCCGAAGATGTTCAACGGAGGACTAAGGACGGATGGATTCTCTTGTTGAAATTTCTTCTTCCACTGGATCATGAAAGTGTCCAGGTTCCGTGTGCCTGGGACATAAGTCTTAATGCCCAATACTCCTTGCATCGAACTAGCAACAACTGATGAATCCACAGAACTTAATAGGTCGGTGATTCCATTAGTCAAGATCCAGACGTAACCTTCGCTCATCATTCCCAACTCTTTTGCTTTGGCCAATAGCCGAGAACCGAGAGGAGGTAGCATGTGCACGATTAAGACCCTCGTTTGCATCGGCATTAACTTGTAGAGTTCCTGCCCGATTTGATCGTCCGTCGCCGAAGGAGGAATGAGGCTCCTATAGGGCACTCGCGTATCGAGCTCTTCCAAAGCACCCATTGAGATAGCTAGTACGAGTACCTAGAGGGGGGTGAATAGGTATACACAATAATTTCTCGATGTTTGCACGATATTTTAAACAATTAGAGAATTTGCAACAGTTAAAAATTCAATCGCAAGACTGAGTAAGGGAAAGAGAGAATTGAACACTCAGTTTATAGTGGTTCGGCTTGATTCAAGCCTACGTCCACTCTTTCGCACCGACAGCCGATTGGCTGGATTCCACTATGATCAAAGAGTTGTTACGGTGTTGATCTTCCTTGATTTCTAGGTGTAGATGATCTACCACACTCGTTCAAGGCGTCACCAAGTATAAACACTCTCAGTATACAATTTCGCTCAGTCTCAACTAACAATCAAAGGATCTTCAGACTCTGGAATTTTTCTATCGATCACACACTTAAAACAACTAGAACGTCTTCCTTTTATACTCCTTCATGCCATCATAGCCGTTGGCACTTACCAAAGGAATTCCTCCAATCTACCCGTTGGACGGAATCAATCAAGAAGATCATCCGAGCTATATAAGGAATCGATGATAGCCCATCAATCTGTTCGCCCATACAATCGGGATCTCGGTTTTCAAGAATAGAATAATCCAAGATTATTTCGTCGACCATCGGATCTTCAATCGATCTTAGATAAGATTTAAAGAATCCGAAATGATTATCCAACCAAAGAATCTATCCCGAGAGGATAGGATCAAATCCTCAATCATAAACCTCGACTTTGGATTTCCTTCAACACTTTGGATTAGAAAGAGGCGTCGGTGAGAATAATTTTGAGTCTTGAGTCTTGAGTCTTGAGTCTTGAGTCTTGAGATAACAAAGTCTTGAGACTATAAAATCTTGAGACTTTAACTATCGATATCCGGACTTAGACCGATAGAAATGTTTTGTCGGCTTCAAAATATTCTGGAAAGATTTCTCCAACAATCTCCCCCTTTTTGATGGTGACAAAACTTTCTTGAAGATTTGAACAACTTTGACCTGCAAAAACATTTCTCAAGCAATATGGCTAACTCATAAAGATTAATAAACAACCAGACTCTGCATCCACAGCAAATTGGTTAGTCTTTCATGAGTAATACCATGTAACAATACTTGATATAAATGCAACCAGTCAAGCATCAAAATCCACAACCAATTCAGTCTAACACTCAAGTTCAAGTTCTCAAGTCATACTCAAAAATAAACATAAACACAAAAGTCAAATAAAGTTTTAAAATAATGTTTGTTCAAATTGGTTCTCCCCCTTTTTGTCATCATTAAAAAGAGGGTGAGAAAGGAGTCATGTACGCTTGGGAATGCGCACGATCCGGAAATCCCCAATGGGTGGACTACTCCTTCGAGCTTCTTCAGATCTTCTCGCAGATGAGCTACCTCTTCTCTCTTGGCATTGGCTTGAAGTTGCAGAGCGAGGTCTTTGTATTTATCTTCCAGAGAGACTGAAGATGCTTGTCCAGCATGCTTCAAGGCTTGGATTTCACAATCCAGAATATATATCTGGTTACGCATTTCCAGAAGAATATTCATGATACTACGAAGATCTACAGAATCATCCGTCTGTGTACTGGCATTGGCTTTCTCAGATGGTGTGTGTGCGACGATGGCGCTTCGAACGGTCTTGCAGATTTGGAATCGTCGTATCATCTTCTTCGAGCAATTGAGAGACCTGAACTTCTTCCAGGTCTTACGGAGATTTTCTTTGATCTTCAGCGGCATGAGGTGGAGACCTCTCTTGCTCGCTAACTCCCCCTGTCTCTAGGACATCGAAAGGGGAAGAGTGATGATCAATCTCTTGATTTCCCTTCTCTCCAGATTTATCAGCAGACTGTTCTTTTACTTCTTCTTCTTCTTCCTCAACTTCTTTCTCCTTCTCTCTCTGTTCTTCTTCTTCTCTGCTCTGCTGAAGTTCTGTCGAATAAGACACAGAACGTCTTGTTCTTGTCGGTCTTTGGAATAGAGGATCTTCATCATCTTCATCCTCATCCTCCAGGATAAGAGTTCTTTTCCTCTTTTCGAAGAAGCACTAAATGCCTTCTTTCCTTTTTCTTTTGAAGGCATCGGATTTGGAGATTTCACTTTGAATTTCTCCATTGCCTTAGAGAGTTCTTGCGACGCATCTTCATTAACATTTTCAGCCCTACCACCATCTTATCACACGGTCGAACACAAAAAGTATGTGGCGGTTCAATATTCAGATGTCGAAGATCTTGGTCACCAGACCAGGATAAGGCAATTGTCCTTTGTCTTTTGACACCATTACGTACATATGGAAAAGAATAGTGTGCGGGAGAGAGAACTTCCGTCTGAGTTGATCGCATACATCAACTTTGCTTGAGAAAGAGACACGAAGTCTTTGAAGTAGACTTAGGTCCGAGACAATTGATCACAATCTTGTGAAGCACAATGTTGATGGCATTCATCCTGGAATAGATAATTTTCTTATCTACATCCCTATCTTTGACAAGATCCAGAGTAGTTCGAGCAGGTGAGACTTTGATTGGGAGATAGCGTCCCCGTTCAACTCCAACTATGTCCGCCAACATATTCACATCTACCACATAGACTTTGTCTCGAACACTGAATGAAATTCTATTCGCATCCAAAAAGCTAAGATTTGAATAGAAATAAGCGATCAGATGATCATACCCGTCTGCCAGAGTCGGAGCGAAAGTCTCAAGTTGAAGCAAATTCAACTTCTCTCTTAGGTTCAAGTTGATGGAATCCGGGAAGTCAAAATCGACACTTCTAGGGTTGATTACCCCTCTTTTCAACAGATCGTAATACACTTTTTCTTGATCCTTGGATTTAAACAAATCCATCCGATTTCCTTTCGCCTTTGCCGCCACACCCATTCTAGGTTCAAATTCAAGGAACATTTTGTCATCATCATTCGCGTCAATCAGATTTTGTCTGGCATACGAGGATCTCTTGGAATGTTCGCAAGTGCTTCCTCTGCTTTTCCTTTTGGGGCAATTCCCCATTCCTCCATTTTCTTCAGAAAAAGATACTCATTCCCATAATTTTTGTCCTTAAGGAAGTCATCTATATAGTTCAATGGAGTACCTGTGCTTTTCAATGCACAATAAAGTTTATACAAAAAGGAGGGCTTTTGAACTCTTCCGGGTCGGCATCCTCGATTATCTCTTCTTCCAGTTATGACTTGCACTTTGTGGGGCGGGGAGATGCTGAATGACGTGGAGGAGAGCGAATCGGACTTTGTCGCGACCGGATAAGTCTTCTTCCTCGGTAAGATCGAAATGAGTCGGTCCCTTCTTCATTCTTTGTGGTCCCCTGTTTGCGATTCTTGATGATTTCCTCGAAGACGACATCTTTCTTTGTCTATTGGAGGATTCCTTCACTTGCTTTCCCAAGAAAAATGACCACTTTCTCGACGATGAACAAAGAGTAGAAACAGTATCGAGAGGAGAGTGCTTTTTAGGGTTTTGAAAATTGGGGAAAGGAAAAACTGTATATATATAACTCAGTTTTTGAAAAAGGAAGTTCAATCGGTGCAAGGAAAGTGAACGATTACTTCTTTTCAAAATCGATAACTGCCAAAATTATTAAACAAAAGATCGTACCTTTTTGACTAAATGACAATTAGTACCTTTTAGATGAAATACAACTTACGTCTTTATCCACGAATGTCCGAGTCTCGGGACTTAGAGTCTAAGAGATCAGAGTCTTAGAGTTGGTGAGTCTCTAGACTTTAACTTCTTCAAGCTTCAAAATGTTGAGTCTTGAGCGGATAAAGTCAAACTGATTCTTCTCCAAAGGCTTTGTGAATATGTCTACGCTAGTTGACTTTTGAATCAACAAATTGAATCGAGATTTCTCCATTTTGAATATGATCTCTAATAAAGTGATGTCGAATTTCAATATGCTTTGCTCTTGAATGAAGGATTGATTTTTGGTGAGATTTATAGCACCGGTGTTGTCACATCGATTTCGTGCATGAGTCTTCAATGCCAAAGTCTTGTAGCTGTTGTTTTATCCATAGAATTTGCGAACAGCAGCTTCCAAGAGCTACATACTCGCTTACGTCGTTGAAAGAGCTACGGTGCTTTGTTTCCTCGAAAACCAAGACACCGTTCTGTTTCCAAGTAGTTGACAAGTTCCGGAAGTGCTCTTTCTATCGACTACGCAACCGGCCAGATCGCATCCGAGTATCCTAGAAGATTAAAGTCTCCCCTCTTTGGATACCAAAGACCGATGCTTGAAGATGAAGCAACGTATTTGATAATTCGTTTCACGGCAATGAGATGTGATTCTCTAGGATCGATTGAAACCTAGCACAGATACAAACACTAAACAAAATATCAGGTCTAGAAACGTAAGATAAAGAAGTGAACCGATCATGCTCTGTACAGCTTTTGATCTACTTTCTTCCCTTCTTCATCCTTGTCTATCTTCGAGAACATGACATTGGTATGTCGATCTTTTTGCATTTTTCCAATCCAAACCTTTTGACAAGATCATTCGCATATTTTTCTTGATGGATGAAAGTTCCTTCCTTCATTTGTTTCACTTGGAGTCCAAGAAAGAATGTTAATTCTCCCATCATACTCATTTCAAATTCATCCCTGCATAGACTTAGAAAATTTCTTGCAAAGACTTTCATTAGAAGATCCAAAAATAATGTCATCAACATATATTTGAACAAGTAAAAAGTTTTTGTTTTCCTTTTTGATAAACAAAGTAGTATCTACTTTACCTTTGACAAAACCATTTTGTAATAAAAACTTACTTAATCTGTCGTACCAAGCTCGAGATGCTTGCTTTAGACCATACAGAGCCTTTTTCGAAGGCGAGTCGGCTTCTTTGGGTCTTCAAATCCGGCGGTTGTTCCACATAAACTTCCTCATGGATAAATCCATTTAGGAAAGCACTTTTGACGTCCATTTGGAATAACCTGAAATTTTTGTAACAAGCAAACGCAAGTAATAGACGAATAGCTTCTAACCTTGCAACGGGTGCGTAAGTCTCGTCATAGTCTATTCCTTCTTCTTGCGTATACCCTTTGGCCACGAGTCTTGCTTTGTTTCGTACGACTTTTCCTTTTTCGTTCATTTTGTTCTGAATACCCATTTGGTTCCAATAACAGTTTTACCTTTTGGTTTAGATGTCAATTCCCAGACATCATTGATGATGAACTGTCTAAGCTCTTCTTGCATAGCTTCGATCCAGCTTTCATCAGATAAAGCTTCTTCTATGCTTTTTGGTTCAATTTCAGAGATGAGAGCCACAGCACTAGATTCTTCAAGCCTTTTTGATCTGGTGCGGATTCCTTCATTAAGTTCGCCAATAATAAGATCTTTGGGATGATTGGATTTGTGCTTCCAGTTACCAGGTTGATGATCTCTTTCTTTATTTGATTCTCCATGAGCGTCTTGATGATGGACTTCCGAATCCGAGATGCTTCTTGAGATGTAGACATTTGAAGATCTAGAGCGGATTCAGTCTCTTCACATCGAGTCCGGCTGGATTCATCTTGCACCGAGTCTTGGAATTTGACATTCATTGATTCTTCCACTGACCGGCTTTTTTGTTGTAGACTCGTAGGCTTTGCTTGATGTAGAATATCCAAGGAAGATGCCTTCATCTCGATCTTTCTTCAAACTTACCAACTCGATCATTTGCATTTTTCAAAATAAAGCATTTGCAACCGAACACATGAAAGTATGAAACAATAGGCTTCTTACCTTTGAACAATTCATAGGGGTTTTATCAAGAATAGGTCTTAAAAAGACTCTATTTATAATATAGCAAGCAGTTGAAATTGACTTCAGCCCAAAATCGTGAAGAAATTTTACTTTCAATTAAAAGTGTTCTAGCCATTTCTTGAAGAGATCTATTCTTTCTTTCCACAACTCGATTTTGCTCGGAGTATACGGAGAGGAAAACATGTGATTAACACCAGATTTATCACGAGAATCTCGTAAAATCTTGATTTTCAAATTCACTTCCATGATCTGTTCTTATACTAGAAATAGCACATCCTTTTTCATTTTGAACCTTTTTAGCAAACTTTTCAAAGTACGAAAAGGTTTCGATTTGTTTGCAAGAAAATATACCCGGGTAAAACGAGTAATCATCTACAATTACTAGACAATATTTCTTACCTCCAATGCTCTGGGTTCTTGTTGGTCCGAAGAGATCCATATGAAGCAAGCGTATTACATGATTAGTAGATACATGATTTATTTGTTTAAATGAATTTCTTACCTTTCCCGAATGCATGGAGTACATAAGTCAGACTTTTGGTATGGCAGTTTAGGTAGACCTCGAACAAGCTGCTTTGAAGAGATTTTGGCTAATTGCTTCTTGTTGATATGGCCAAGCTTTCTATGCCATAGAATTGCTTCATCTTGAATTGAAATTAAGCATTGTTCTTCATTTGGCTTTACATCAAGGAGGTAGATGTTTCCATGCCTTCGACCCATGAAAGATCGAGTCGAATCTTTGCTAATTCAGAACATATGCCTTCTTGAAAGAAGATCTTGTAACCGAGTATCACACAATTGGCTAATCTTTGAGTAGATTGTAGTTGAGTCCTTCCACTAGAGAGACATTGCTTATTGTGAGATTTCCAATTTTCGCAATTCCGAATCCCACAATACTTCCTTTGCTATTTCCTCCGAATGAAACTTTTCCACCATTCACTTTAATAAGCTTTATGAAACACTCGAGTCTTCGTCATGTGTCTTGAGCATCCGCTGTCAAGATACCACTTTACCTTCTTTTTGACAGAGACCTGCATTCAAAAAAGAGTCTCAAGCTTTCTTTGGTACCCAAATTTTCTTGGGTCCTTTCGTGTTAGTAGGATAAGCATTATTAAGCCATACTCTCTTCACAGGCTTCCAAACCATAGGACACTCTTTTTCAAAATGATCCTGACTGTTACACTTAGAACACCTTAAAGCATTTCGACCTACAGGCTTTACAAAAACTCTTTTGAAATGATTTTTATAAGCCTCTCTCGATGGTCTTTTCTTAATTCTTTCTTTTACTTTCGGAAAATCAATCAAAGGGATTGTTTCATCTGTCATACCTAGACCCGACTTATTGAAGTAAGGTCTTTGGATTGAAAGGACTTTTTCAAGTTTTTTGGACCCTATTGAAAATTTCTTTGAAATATTTGATAAATCAGTTTTTAAGAAAGCATTTTCTTTTGAAAGATTGTCTTCACTCTCTTTAAGAGTAGAAACATTCAAGTCTAAATTTTTTACCTTTTCTTCTAAAATGTTTTCCTTTTGTTTTAAAACTGAGTTTTCCTTTTAAGTTCGGAAATCCTTTTAAGAGAAGTCTTAAGACTAAAACATAACTCATTAATATATTTAGAGACTTTGACAGGGATTTTATAATCACTTACCTCAAATTCACACATGTCCGAGTCGATCCAGTCCGAGTCGATTGCGCCATTAGACACGGGTTGGCATATTCCTCATCACTCTCTTCACACTCGTATCACTCCAGTTTCGGCTTTAAGAGCTTTTCGAAATTTCTCAGCTTTTCCTCTTTTCTTTTCAGAAGAGGACAGTTGGGTCGATGTGTCCCTTCTTTTTACATTCGAAGCAAACTACTTCTTTGTTTGGTTCCTCATCATCAACAGACTTGGTCTGCTGTCTCGAGAACTTTGTTTCTTTGGGATGAACCTTCGCCTTTTCTATTCAGTTTTCTGAATCTTCTTATCATGAGGGCGAGCTCCTCATCATTCATATCATCTTCAGAATCTGCATCATCAGAATCATCATTTGATTTTAGTGCAATAGATTTCTTACCTCTTGGATCTTCGTCTTCATTAATTCGTTCCACTTCGTAAGGCGAAGAGTTCCAATCGGTTCGTCTACGAGATAATGGCATGATTCTTTGCGTCTCTCTTATTGAAGTCTTTATATGATTCCAATCCTTGGAGAGTCCACGTGAAGCTTGTTCACCTTCATGGGATCAGAAATTTTTGTCCTTGGTTCTCAAGACCATTGACAATATCGTAAAACGACTAAACATGTCAGTTATAGATTCTCCTGGTTTCATTTTGAAGGATTCATATTGACCAAGAAGAATGTTAATTCTGGTCTCCTTCACTCGATCTGTTCCTTCATAAGTGATATGTAACCTGTCCCAGACTTCTTTTGCTAAGACACAAGAAGATATTCTGTTATATTCAGTTGGTGACAAAGCACAATATAAAGAATAAATTGCTTTAGCATCGAGTGCTTGTCTCTTGTTTATTTCTTCTTGAGACATTCCGCTGGTTTCAACGGTTTCTTTTCCTCTTTCGGTGTTTGATGCAGCAGCGGGAGTGATTCCTTTTTCCACTACGTCCCATTCCGAGAGGATCCTTTGATCGTAGGAAAGCTTTCATCTTGTTCTTCCAGATGTTGTAATCCTTTCCATCGAAGTAGGGAGGTCTGGTATTGCTTTGCCCCTCCATCAGCCCCGGTGCTAGCATACTAGCCATGGATCTTTTACTCAAGTAAAACACTTCAAACAAAGTAAGAACACGAGGCTCGATACCAATTGAGATAGCTAGTACGAGTACCTAGAGGGGGTGAATAGGTATACACAATAATTTCTCGATGTTTGCACGATATTTTAAACAATTAGAGAATTTGCAACAGTTAAAAATTCAATCGCAAGACCGAGTAAGGGAAAGAGAGAATTGAACACTCGGTTTATAGTGGTTCGGCTTGATTCAAGCCTACGTCCACTCTTACGCGCACCGAGCCGATTGGCTGGATTCCACTATGATCAAAGAGTTGTTACAGTGTTGATCTTCCTTGATTTCTAGGTGTAGATGATCTACCACACTCGTTCAAGGCGTCACCAAGTATAAACACTCTCAGTATACAATTTCGCTCAGTCTCAACTAACAATCAAAGGATCTTGAGACTCTGGAATTTTTCTATCGATCACACACTTAAAACAACTAGAACGTCTTCCTTTTATACTCCTTCATGCCATCATAGCCGTTGGCACTTACCAAAGGAATTCCTCCAATCTACCCGTTGGACGGAATCAATCAAGAAGATCATCCGAGCTATATAAGGAATCGATGATAGCCCATCAATCTGTTCGCCCATACAATCGGGATCTCGGTTTCCAAGAATAGAATAATCCAAGATTATTTCGTCGACCATCGGATCTTCAATCGATCTTAGATAAGATTTAAAGAATCCGAAATGATTATCCAACCAAAGAATCTATCCCGAGAGGATAGGATCAAATCCTCAATCATAAACCTCGACTTTGGATTTCCTTCAACACTTTGGATTAGAAAGACTGTCGGTGAGAATAAAGTCTTGAGTCTTGAGTCTTGAGTCTTGAGTCTTGAGATAACAAAGTCTTGAGACTATAAAATCTTGAGACTTTAACTATCGATATCCAGACTTAGACTGATAGAAATGTTTTGTCAGCTTCAAAATATTCTGGAAAGATTTCTCCAACACCCATAAGAGAAGGTATGATGCCTTCTCCAAACTCATTGTCCACATATATTAGAACCGCTTCTCTCCAACCAAAAGCTTGCACGACTGCGCTTATGGCGTTCACTTGGGACGAGTCATTTTGCGCAGCTCGAATGAAGTATGGACTCCGAAGGGAACTGAGGGAAGGACTAGTAGCAGAAAAAGAGATGATCGGCACGTGAGATTTGTTTCCAAGGTCAATGACGAAGTCTGCTTGCACTGAACTTTGGGGGCCTATTACGGCGTGGACTTGCTTATTCTTTATCAGATCAAGTGCTGCAATGGTGAACCAGAAAAGACGGTGAAACAATAAAAAGTTCGGCAGATAATGGAAATTCTTATTGGAAAAGGCGCATCAGGAGTCAATCAAAACTTGGTGCAATATTATTAAATTTATAGATGGTTAAGAAGAAGGTAGCATCGGAGCTTGAAGTTGGAACTTGTACTTAATGTTATTGAAACAAGTGTTTACTAACCAGAAAAATCTGACGTGAACCCATTATGATTAGATCACAATTTCAACATGTTCTTAAAACGATGAAATCTTGATTACTCTGACAAGGTTAAGCGAAACCTCTTATTTTTTAGGTAGCTGACCACTCCCATTTGATTTTAATGTGATTTTAAACATGATGCACAATTGTGTTCACGGACGATATTTATCGACATCGAGGAAGCTCACTTTGATTAAGTAAACTTCATATCCATGAAATACCCTGATCATGTGATTGACTAAGCCCTCTTATTAAATCATAACGACTTTAATATTATTGCCCGTCTTCCCCCATAGTATACATATAAGACCCAAGCAAAAGTCTAGATAAGAGGTTCAAACATGAAATTTTTTGTACTTTGTGCAGCGAGGAATCCACGCGGCATGTCCATTCCAACTGAAATATTGTTGGGGAAATGATATAATGCATACCAAACCGAACTAATTCTATTATCAAAAGTAATTTGAGAACGAAAAAGTGGTTAAACTGGCCCAGACATGAACATGTTGAATCTTCCTCCTCGTTAAATGACCTCTTTTATCTCATGGCATCAGAAAATTCCACTCTTCCAAGCCCCATATTTCAATTTTATGGATTTTGTGAGGGCAGACCTTTCTGATGCTATATCATATACCAAACCTTTTAGCATCCATTTTAAACTGCTTGCATGCATTGACAACTATCTGATTGAATAGGAAACCTAAGTTGTTTCAATCACGGTTAATAACACAAAGCTTCCATGAAAATAGTTAGTCACCGGCTTAACTTTCTCAACTAGAAAAAGAACATCAGAACAATTATGTAGATATATTTTCCTGAAGAAAAAAAAAATAGAAGTGTCTCTATAAACCAGCCCGGCTTAAAGACTATTTTTCTAATCCGAAAAAGCACAATAAAAGTTTATTTCTTGAATTGAAAACTTCTTCACTAGAAAATATTTTCAAGAAATTTAAGATTAGACAAAGTAAACCTTTTTTTTTTTTTTTGTATTTGTTTTCACTGAAAACAAATTGGAAAAAAAAAATATTTCCATGGTATTTGATAATAAGTGAATACATTAAAGGCAGCTTGTAAATTAAAATTGTTATGTAATGACTAACAAAATAGAATCAATGTCTTTTTGTTTATTTTGTAATCCATTGAATAAAAGGACTTACAAGTAATTATTAAAGAATTTATGAAAAATATTATTCACAATATGATATAAGATGGATTATTGTGAGAATATGGAAAGACATGAGCATTAAAGAAGTATGTTCAGTAGATAATAAAAAAACCATATGAGACTTATCAAGATAAAAAGAAAAAATATTGATAAGCAGATAATGGATATAGAAGGACTTATTCTTCTCAGTTGGACGCACGGCAGAAATCAAAAAATATGATTTCTTATTGCCGAAAAAAGAAGCTGTTTTCCCCAATCTAAGTTTATTGTTTTCATTCCATGAAAAAAAAAAATCATCAATCAACTAATTTTCCATCATTCAAAAATTGGAAAATTCGAGAACAATTTCCTGAAAATGGTTATTTTTAAACAAACTAACTCTAATGTTAGTTTTTCTTACCAAATTTGAAGCTATGTAGCATGTGCCTCTTGTGACTCAATTTCTTACAGGGTTCACTTGTCATCTACATGTAGACATAATTTTTTAGAGTTTACTACATCACTGCGGGACAAGAGTCACAGGAGAGTTATATATTCTTCGATGAAAAGAATAGACGATAGCAGTCCTACATTTCACCCTCCAACATCTTAAAACAAAAATTCTGCGACAAAATTCTGCTCACACGTTTTTATCAAGATGAAACATTGTGTCCATGAATATATGCACATTTATACATTGGCGAACTATGACATCATAGGAAGGTGGACTTCTAATTCAAAGATCACAAGTTTACCGACACCAACAATATTGAGGAGTTATTATATGGTCTGTAGATCATTTTGATTAATATCATCTCAACCAGTAAATAAGTAGGCCCTATCATGAGCTCGAACGATTGATGCTTGAGATATATTTGTTCTATATGATGCATAAATCATACACGCTTGTTTCAATAGTGCTACACCCTCTAAATACCAAAACAAAACCCAAGAAATGGTTTAATAGATTAGAGATTTTCGATTTGGGGTGACTGAAATAACTATTTCCATCAGGATATTATAATTGGATGGTCCCTAAGATTGTTTCTTGCAATATCGTCTTCTTGGTATAGCTTTCTGAAGAGTAAACTCCAAGAATTGAAAGGAATAGATGAAACAAATGGTTCCAAGGTCAAATGTTACTCTCAAAGACCAGTGTTTTCAAGAAGCACCGCGTGGCGTGGATGGAACAAAACCCATAAATACTGACAAGCTAAGCGTCAAATCGTCCGTCTCACACGGGTGCATGACTGGGTTGGACGTGTGAAAGATATCAAATTGAATCTTAACCAAAATAAACTTCATCAATCAACAGAAGTACAAAAGGTAGAGAGAGAACCTGCAGCAGCAGCAGCAACCTCCTCTCCTTTTGAGTCTCTAACGTTGAGGACGAGCCTGGTCTTGTAAGAAGGGTTTGAACTATAAAAGTTAGAGAGAGACAATTCAACGCAGCTCAATCCCATTTTACCCACCCACGTCTCCAGATCAACAATCACCCCAACGTTCACTGGGATCGTTGTGGCACTGTTTTTGTTACTACTTTGCGCCACCGCTAGGTGAGCACCGTCGCTGGAGGACACAATGATGGCTAAAAAGGAGAGAGCCAAAAAGGGGAGCGTTTCAGCATCGAAAGAGATCCTTGGCAGGGCTGGCAACCCCAGCCAATGCTCCCCCTACCGTTGCTGGCCCTTCCTAGCGATGGTGAGGAGGAGGTGAAGGCCTGCGAGCCCTCGCCCAAATCTGGGGCGAGGGTCGCGGTCCTCACCACCAATCGGCTGGAGGCCGGCAACCCTGGCCAACCCTCCCCCCTCCATCGACAGCCCTTCCTGGCGACAGTGAGGAGGTGGCGATGGCGAGGGTTTAGCTCTCAGCTGCCTCCCTTCGACCCCTCGCCCCCTTTTTTATTTTATTTTAAGTTTTTAATTTTTAGAATATTTTAAATAAATTTAGTTTTAAATTTAATTTAATTTAATTTTATATTAATTATTTACACATCAAAGACAAAATGACATCGTTTTTGCATTTTCTCGCCACGTCAGCGTGCAAAACGACGCCGTTTTGCACTCACCTCGCCTAAAAATTGTCACGTCAGCAATTTGACTGGATTTTGGCCAAAGTGGTACTTAAGTGATCCATTTTATTTCAATTTTGGCACTTAAGTATATATTTCCAAAGTTTTGGCACTTAAGTGTCCCTTCGTGCCAAGTTTTGGCACTTGGGGTATACTTCTGCCCATGCAAAAGTTATTCGGTGATGGCGCCCAAAAGTACTATACTATCAATAATTAGCTCAACTTAGATCGGCCGAGTGACCCATCAGAACCACTTGCTAGCAACCTCGAGTCTCAATGATTTTCACCGTTCGACTCGTGAAAATGCATTGCGTAATAAAGTTAGTTAAGGTGCGTTTTGCAACATTTATATTTTCGGGAACAATTATATTCAAAAATATTTTTTTATATATCTAGCATCTGAACGAGTTTCTAGCAAAAAAACGCGTTTAGTAACTATATAAAATTTATATTCTTGAAATAGGAAAATAATAGAAATGCATTTGATACGACCCTAAAAATTTATATTCCCAATTTTTTTCATTTAATTATAAAAATGTTAGTGGATATATTCTAAGATGGCCTAAGAAAATCCAATGTAATTGTTAATCAAGTACTATACTATCAAGACTTATACATTTGGGTTACTCTTTTAACTTTTCAGATTTGACATTCTGTTTATCGTTTAAATATGAAATTGTTGGGAGTGGTACTTTGTCTGATAGTCTTTTTTGAATTAATTTACAAGACAATGCATATTATGATGTGATGCATGATCATGATAATGCTGGTATAAAACAATGTGTTGTGAAAGAACATTCATCTATGTTGTGGCACCGGAGATTAGGACATATCTCCATAGAAAGAATTAAGCGATTGGTAAATGATGGACTACTCAGTACTTTAGATTTTACTGATTGTGATACTTGTGTGGATTGTATAAAGGGAAAGCAGACCAACAAGTTGAAGAAAGATGCCAAGAGGAGTACAAAAATATTAAAAATCATACATACGGATATATGTAGTCCGGATATGAACTCTTGTGGTCAGAAATACTTCATCTCTTTCATAGATGATTACTCATGTTATATGTATCTCTACTTGATTCATAATAAGTATGAAGCATTAGATGTCTTTAAGGTATTTAAGGTGGGAGTAGAGAAACAATGCAGTAAGCAAATTAAGATCGTGAGATCAGATAGAGGTGGAGAATTCTATGATAGATACACTGAAGATGGACAAACACCTGGTCCATTTGCAAAGTTTCTTCAAGAGCATGGGATAGTTGCCCAATATACTATACCTAGTTCTCCGAACTAAAACGTTGTAGCTGAAAGAAGAAACCAAACTTTATTGGACATAGTGCGGAGTATGCTCAGCAGCTCCAAACTTCCTAAGTTTTTGTGGATTGAAGCACTTAAGATGACAGTATACATATTAAACCGAGTTCCGATCAAGGTTGTCCCAATGACACCTTTTGAAATATTTAAAGGTTGGAAACCGAGTTTACAACATGTGCGTGTTTGGGGATGCCCGTCTGAAGTGAGAGTTTACAATCCACAAGAAAAGAAGTTTGACCCAAGGACCATAAGTGGATATTTCATTGGATATGCCGAAATGTCTAAGGGATACAGGTTTTATTGTCCATCTCACACCACTAGGATTGTGGAATCAAGAAACACTAAATTTCTTGAAAATGACTTGATTAGTGAGAGCGATTGATCGAAAGATCTTGATCCTAAGAAAGATTATACAGATACTCAACCTTTCACGTTAAGTCTAAGGTTGGTTATTGCTCATAATGCCCCTTCAGTTCAATCGGCTATTGAACAACCACTCGTTGAAGTTCCACAACCTGCTGATATTGATCTAGTAGATCCAATTGTTTAGCAATTACCAGAAACTATTGAACAGCCAATTAAACAACACGCTCTTCAAGAGAATGTTGTTGCAACATTGAGAAGATCTGCTAGAATAAGGAAATCGGCTATTCCTAGTGATTATATTGTGTATTTACAAGAGTCTAACTACAATATTAGAGCTGAGTATGATCCCGAAACGTTTTCACAAGCCATGGATAGTGATAAATCTAATTTGTGGTACAATGCTATGAAGGAAGAGATGAGTTCTATGGCATCTAATGAAGTCTGGGATATGTTTCAGTTACCTAATGGTGCGAAAGTCATTGGTTGTAAATGGGTCTTCAAAACCAAGAAGGATTCATTGGGTAACATTGAAAAATATAAAGTTAGACTCGTTGCCAAAGGATTCACTCAAATGGAAGGAATCGATTACACGGAAACCTTTTCTCCTGTATCTAAGAAAGATTCTCTTCATATTGTTATGGCATTGATTGCCCATTTTGATATGGAATTACATCAGATGGATGTGAAAACGGCGTTCCTCAATGGAGAACTAGAGGAGGAGGTTTACATGAAACAACCTGAAGGATTCCCCTCTAGTAAAGGTGAGCATTTGGTCTGCAAGCTTAAGAAATCTATATATGGCTTGAACCAAGCATCCCGCCAATGGTACTTAAGGTTCCATGAAGTCATCTCTTCATTTGGTTTTGTAGAGAATGTCATGGATCAATGTATATATCAGAAGGTCAGTGGGAGCAAAATTTGTTTTCTTGTGCTGTATGTGGATGATATACTACTTGCAACCAATGATAAGGGGTTGCTATATAAGGTAAAACAATTTCTCTAAAAGTTTTGACATGAAGGATATGGGTAAGACATCTTATGTCATTGGCATTAAGATCCATAGAAATATACCTCGAGGAATTTTAGGATTATCTCAAGAAACTTATATTAATAAGGTCCTAGAGAGATTTCGGATGAAAAATTGTTCCCTAAGTATAGCACCCATTGTGAAGGGTGACATGTTCAATTTGAACTAATGCCCGAAGAACGATCTAGAAAGGGAACAAATGTACAACATTCCATATGCTTCTACTGTTGGAAGCTTGATGTATGCTCAGGTTTGCACTTGACCTGACATCGTTTTTGCTGTGGAAATATTGGGAAGATATCAAAATAATCTAGGTTTAGACCACTGGAGAGTTGCAAAGAAAGTTATGAGATACCTTCAAGGTACCAAAGACTACATGCTTATGTATAGACGAACTAACAACCTGGAAGTAGTCGGTTGTTCAGATGCGGACTTCGCGGGCTGCGTTGATTCACGAAAATCAACATCTAGATACATTTTTATGTTAGCTGGCGGAACCGTGTCATGGAGAAGTGTCAAGCAGACTTTGATTGCTACTTCCACTATGGAGGCTGAGTTCGTTTCTTGTTTTGAGACTACCTCACATGGTGCATGGTTGAAGAGTTTCATTGCTGGGCTTAGAATTGTTGATTCTATTTCTATGCCATTAAAAATATATTGTGACAATTCAGCTGTAATTTTTTATGGCTCAAAATGCCGAAAGTGGTAGTCGAAGTAAGCATATCGACATTAAGTATTTAGCCATAAGGGAACGTGTTAAGGAGAATAAAGTGGTCATAGAACACGTTAGTACTAAATTGATAATAGCTGATCCTTTAACTAAAGGCATGCCACCAATGAAGTATAAGAATCATGTGACAAGTATGGGAGTAGGTCCCATAATGTAATTTGTCGTCATAAGGACAATTTCTGTTGTATGAAACTCTTATTCAGTTGTAATGTTGATTCTCAATTTTGGTGTACACGTTATGTTGTTTATGAGAATAACATTTAACCTTAGTTCTGGAATAAACATAGGGTTTATTCATTAAGATGTGTTGTCACATATAGGTTGACATTAAAGAAATAAGATGGATTGTGATACATGGAAGATATTACTTGCTCTTAGAGGACATGTTGCCATGATCCATGTGTTTTGTTTCTTTTCTTTAAGCATAAAGTTTTCGTGGAATTAGTTGGATAATCTGTATGATGAAAATGATGGGATCAAGTGGGAGAATGTTATTTATTTTTGTGATCCCACATTTCCGGAGCCTCATTTTCTCTTTAAAGTGGCGGTTATTCAACATACAGTTTTTCCACATACGTACCTTTTCGTGACAACTACCCATTTGGTAACCGCCTTGATGGAAGACGGTTTATAAAGGAACGATCGTTCATTCTAACGGGCAACTACAAGGTCTAACTCAACCTCTCTCATTCAGAATACACCATTAGTACGAGAGTGAATAGGGTTAGTACTGTGTGCCCAATTTTTCTTTGTATTTTCAGGTTTTTTAGACGAACGAGAACAAGAACAATGGCTAGAAGTTTGTTTATAAACGATCCTAGCTTCCGCATATGAATTATTTTGTCTTACAAGAAGAGCTTTGAAAAGTAAGACAAAGCATGGAGAGCTTCCATTCAAGGATTGCTCGACATGGGCGGTCCGTCTGAGCGTACGTACCATGCAAAGAGATAAGATGACCTCCGGTAGCATTCACACTTCATGTTTTTGTTTTTTGGATTTTTAATTGTGTATGAAGAATCCTAACAATTCTTTGAACTCAGGATTGTTTATACCATCATTTTTTCTGCTGCTATTTCCATCTCGTTTTAACAACTGATGATGGAACTTTGTCCGAGAGCTAGAAACTACTCGAATTTAAGACTAAGAAATGTATGGTCTCCGATATGATGTATATGCGATGCATCATGTAGTACTTTCTTAAGCATTTTCCAATTCGAATATGGAGGGTCTGCCTTGATCAAGAGTCTGCTTGGGATGGAGTTAATCTAGTATACAAAAGCTCATGGATAATACGACATAATCATGAACAAATAAGAAGAGATACTTGATGATTCTCAACTAATATAAGAAGCACATGCCAACTAGAAAAAGCATAAATTGATGTAAGATCGATTCATTGTTATTATTACCATAAACTTATTGGTATTTCACTCTAACAACCAGTGCAAACTTGCGTAAATTCAATCATCATGTACCTGAAGACCTGCCCTATGGTAGTTTCAATCGGTAGCTAAGCCATGACATATTGTTGGTGGTCATTCTTTTAACTACTTTAAATAGTAAAGTGAGCAATGGATTATACATCAATAGATTAGAAAACTAACAGAGAACGGTCTCGCATAATTTTGCTTAACCTAACAGTCCCCTCAAGTTGAATTTGATATAGTATGATGAAAGCCTTAGTTAAATGAATTCTTACCTTATCATATTGAGTAGAAAACCTCGTATTTAGAAATTAAAGAAAAGAAAGAGAAGAAAAATTCGTAAACAAACCAAAAATGTGTGTATATAACCAATTTCAATCACCTATCTCTATATCATATAAAAGTGAGTGTGCAAGTAATTAGGAATAATTGAGAATGACACGCGTGTATATTTATGGCTTAACAACACAATAAACTTGCTAAATCATGGTGAAAAATGAGTGATTAAATATTGTCATTTTTGTTGTTTCTTGATCATCATCATCATCATCATCATTGACTTTCTCTTGCATATCAATTCAGATTTGATTCAACTCAACGACTCTTCCCTCTGCACTCCTAGAGGCACACACACGTACTCCTAAATGGACTTGCGATGTGTGCATAAAATATATTTCCAATCTCTGTGGCTAAGTTTTGTGAGTTTACAAGAAACTGCGTATGCCTTGAAATCAAACTCAGGATATGTGTGCATAAAATATATATCTTTATATTAAACTGCCCTGGCAATTAATTTACAAGTTGTCAAAAAAATATATAGTGAAGAGGGAAACTTAAATTTAGGAGAAGTAATTTAGAAAAAGTTAAAAATAAGGGTTAATACCACAAAAAAACCTCAAATCAACACATCTTGATAAATTTACCCAAAATAAATTTCTTAACTACTAAAAATCTTAAACTAGTATACCTACGACAAGTACTAAAAATCTCAAACCAATACACATATGAAAAAAAGAGGATAAAACCCCAAACTAGTAAACCGTCAATTATCACGTGTCATTTAACTTAACAGTTTGACGGTAATATTTAACGGAAATTATTGATAGATAAATTTATCATAAGTTTGGGATTTTCGGTGGTCAAACTATTAGTTTGGGTTAAATTTGTCATATATGTATTAGCTTGGAATTTTCAGTGATTGAAATATTAGTTTGGTTTGGTGGTATTAACTCTTAAACAAAATGCGATGAATAATGATGAGAGCATGGATTCTCTCTATCTGTTGGTTCATTCCATTCGTATAAAAGCACCACGTCATAGCCTCTTGCAAGGGGTTATATAATATATATTAATGTTGAGTTTCTACGAAGTGTTTGATATTATGTGACCCAGAATGGCTTTGCAATCAATTCACTCTAGTCAATTCGCTCTACTAAAAATGGTTTTTTTCTTCATGATCCATGACCATTAATCTTTCTCCATACAATGTGGAGACATTAGACGATTCATGACGTACCTTCCAAGCTCGTCCATAGAATTCTAACCGAAGTTACGGACTACTCAATGCGAAAGTTCGTCGAATGAGATAACTATGCGAGTCATGTCACCGACAAATCGTACTAATAATTGAGAACGATTTCTCGAGATATTTATATTCTTCACAGCGCTCATCCACGAAATTGACTCCAAACTTATTCACGCGGTTGCTCCAGTCCACATCGAGTCCTTTTCATTTCGTTGTCCATGTACTTGAGCAATACAATTTTTTACAATGGAGCAATGGAAAATTAGATTGAGCTCGTCTTTCGATTTCCATCTCAACTACGTCCAACTAACTAGGGCGAAAAGTCCTCGAACGGTCGATTATACGAGTCATGTAGCAGACAAAAGTAACAATAATTGCGAACAATTTCTCAGAAAATTTGTTTCTTTTACGAAGCTTAACGAGGAAATAGCCAAGTCCACCCGAAATCTTTTTCATTTCATCGTCCATTTACTTGAGTAGTGTAATTTGTCACGATGGCGTAGTAGAAACCCAATACAGAGAGCCTTCTAAACGAAGATAGTGAGACTATCTGCCAATAAATAAACAAATGAAAACATAATGTTTCTCTATATTATGCGCCTAATTCACAACAAAGTTTAAACTAACTCATAAGCGCTTATATTTTGTGTCTGTCCAATTCAATATTATAATATATACTAGTGAGATATCTGTGTACGGGTCTAAGATTATAAAATTATATCTTGTAATACCTAAATTTTAGCGACCCGTTTTAGCTATTCATTGCATAAGGAATAAACACAAATTACTAAACAAAAAAAATATTATTAATATACATTTGCATATTATGAGCATTTTTCATTTAATGACATTGGGCCCACATAAATCGCATTCTAATTAGCCTGGTGCTAAAAGGGTTAAAAACAAGCAGATTCTAAGCTTAATTAAATAATTTGGACCCAGCCCGCGGGAGCATATGAAATTTGGTCAAGCCCATTGAAATACCTATGGTGGTCGAGGCATGAAATTTGATCAAGCCCGATTAATACCTAAGGTGGCCGGAATTTACATGCAGTGTGCGCGTGGGAGGTGCCAAATTAGGAGAGATTGCATTATCAAATTAATTTGGGAGAGGATAGAGTTAATATCTTTTAAAATTGTAGTCATGATGAAGAGAAGTACTTTAATTTCTTATTGTGGACTTATCACATATTCTCTTAATTTGAATTGGAAAATTAGCATGTTTCTTATTCTAGCAAGAATGCTCTAATTCCTCACCATATATGTGTAGACCAGAGTCATCCGTTTTTTTAAATTGAGTGATGTCTAATTCGAATCACCATTGGAGGCAAATATCTTCAATCACGGGTCAAAATAATTTAGCAATGTTTGTAGATAACTAGCATGCACAACACAATTGGACCCTCTCAAGAAGCCACATATTCCACCTCAATGCAAGCTGCATCTATGAATGTTATGAATAATCCCACCCAAACCCAATAAATCATTCCCAAGAAGCTATGAGTGAAAGTTATCATGGCATAGCCAATTTCATTAGCTAGGAGAACATGAAGCTGGTACTTCAATTGCCATAATAAGTTTTTACAAACAAATTGAATAAAAACAAAACCCACTTATGGTGGTGAATAACTTAAAACCGGCTTTTGCCGAAATTGATGAGTTTGGGTGAGGATGCAAAATTGCATAAGAGCACGTGCTTTGAAGTTTGCTGATGAAGAGGCTGCAGAACTGAAGCGCGCAATTTGCAATTTTGCAAAACTGCAGAACTTCCCGAATATCTTTATGTTTGCTTTTTTTCCTAAATTGTTCAAATTGTTTTGCATCTATGCAAGCTTGTGTGTGAGGAGTCTGATGCATTTGTCAAGAAGGAGGTGAGCAAGATGAAGAAAGAAAGAAAAGAAAAACAAAAAGGAAAAAGAAAAAAGTCCTTAGACGAAAACACCCCTAGCTACAAATAAGATTTGACTGGCTTATAAGTTGAGGCATTTATTTGAGACTAAATTGGTCACTTCATATTGTCCAAAAAAAAAAAAAAAATTGGTCACTTCATGCTTTTATTTGAGACAATGTCCACTTTAGGCCCTTTTTTGAGAAAATGATTTTACTTCAAGTTCTTAATTGAAATTTTCCCTATTCTATAAAATATGAAGAAATATGTCTAATACACAACCTAAAAAACCCAAACATAAACTTAAGCAATAAAGAATTTGGAAAAACAAACAAAAGCCAAAAACAATTTGGAGATACGACATAAAAGAGAATAGTGCCCTGAAAACATGCGTAAACGAAGATGAATTTTGAGGTTCGAAACGATTGTAAGAGGTGTACTCAATTCGATACAGGTATAATGCCCAGAACAAGCTTTTCAGATTGGATTATGGGACTCGTAACTCTTTCTAGAGAAAAATTGTGGTCATTTTCTCACACACTAGGCAGATTGTTGTCCTGAGCTCGTTTGCAACAATCCAAAAAGCCATTAGCAGCCGTGTTTGCATCAACCGTGTTAGCTTTTTTTTTTTATTTTTAAACTATTGTACTGGCAAAAATATCTTTTTTACTTTTCTTCCCCGCTTTCCATCCCCCTCGGATGATTTCGTCCAATGAGACTTGCTGAAAGTATAGGTCAATATTGCCCATAAAATAAGCATATAACCCAAAGTTTTGTCGCCAATTATAAACCACCTAAACTTAATACCTAGCAAGTTCCGTTATATATAGAAGGAAAATGCATCAGAATTGCTAAGTAAAGTCATCAGTCTAAGTCGAGTTTGGGTTTTGAATTTCTCGTAGAAGTACATGAAAGTCAGGCGAGCAGTTAAAAGATGAGTTCATTGCTTGCATCCTCCCTTTTAAATAAGAAAATTCGAGGAAATAGCGTGCTTACTTTCAAAAAGAGAATATCAGACAATTTGTCTGATTGCATATTGAATTTTGACCATTAAGAAATCAACATATCGAGGTTATGCATAGTGCGTGGAGCTTAGTTCACTTGAATAAAGAATATCGAGGAAGAAAAGGAGGAGTTAAGGGATAATGTGTCTATTTCTAGACTTGGTGAACAGAAAAAACGAAAAGATATATGGTGAGAGAAGTCAAAACATTAATTATATGTATATTTCAGTTTGAATCTTTGAGATAGAGCTACATAAATCGTATCCTCAAGCTTATTTTCTAAACAGTTCACGAACAAAGCCCATGAGTGACTTTTTGGCATGATTACGACGGTCGAGAATTTTAAATAGGAGAAATCGAGGAAGAAGAGTCAAGACACAAATAATTAGTACCGACAAACCCCAATGAGTTCATAGTCCAAGAGGACATTTGCATCTCAAAAAGCAAGAGAGAAAATCCCTAGCCAGGTATTTTTTTCAGTTTTGACCAATGTAATTAACCCTGTTGGAGAAGCCAATTAGGACATGCATAGAAGTAATTCCTAGCAAATTTTCTTAGTCTCATCCGCACGCAAAAGTTATTCGATGATGGCGCCCACAAGTACTATACTATCAATAATTAGCTCAACTTTGATCAGACGAGCGACCCATCAAAACCACTTGCTAACAACCTCGAGTCTCAATGATTTTCACCGTTCGACCCGTGAAAATGCATTGCATAATAAAGTTAGTTAAGGTGCGTTTTGTAACATTTCTGTTATCGGGAACAATTTATATTCAAAAATATTTTTTCCTATATCTAGCCTCTAGATGAGTTTCTAAGCAAAAAAACACGTTTAGTAACTGTATAAAATTTCTATTCTCGAAATAGGAAAATAATATAAATGCATTTGATACGACCCTTAAAATTTATATTCCCAATTTTTTTTCATTTAATTATAAAAATGTCTGTGGAGATATTCTAAGATGGCCTAAGAAAATACAACATAATTGTTAGTCAAACATGGAAAGCTAAAAATAGTAGCAGAGAGTCTCACTGATTTATAACTCACAGTATGATGAAGTTGATAGTAATTCTTAGGTGCATAAACCTTTTAAGCTTTATTAGCTACAGGATAAGAGCAAACGTTGCTTAGAGTTGCCAAGCTTTCACGATCTAGCATTGTCTTTAAAAGAACACGGCATTCAAAAATCCATATAGCAAAGCCCTAAAAGTTTATTCAATTTTGAATCTAATTTTCATCAAAATATTTTCACATTTTTTATGCTAAACTATAATTAACACTAAAAATCTAGTAAAATTACTCAAAATCTAAATTCTAATTTTTTTCCTAAATTTCATATTTTTTTATTCCAAAAAAGGGGACTCAAATCAAGTCAAGAGACCAAACTTTGTGTTGATTGTGTAAAGGTGAGCATTAGATTACGTTAAGTTTGTTTTTCTAATATGACCTTATTTCTCTTTTTGTTCTTGGAAACAAAAATGTAAGTTTTTTCTATTTCTTGTTTTATTTTAAATATATTTCCTGACCATTAATTCACTCTAAGGAGTAGAAAAATTAGTTGACAATTTTAAATAATTTTTTTTATTTTGAAGAATAAAAAATAGAAAAATAGAAACATTGTCAAATAGATATTCGTCAGCCCAAATAAAGGGAAAAACTGAGTACGTCCCATGGAAAATGCGGGGTTTCTTCATCATAGGGAGGCAAAGTCTGCAAGTAGTAGCTTTTGTCCTGGCTGGATCGCGTTGGCCTTCAGTCACGTCGCATGGAAGGCCTGTTTGTGTGAGTGTCTGTGATCCCCAATCAACCATTCAATGATATTACGGACCAGACATCCGCCCTCAGTCAATGCATCATCCTCAGAGATCGAACTAGCTGGATCGCGTTAGCCTTTTGTTGTTTAAATCTATTTGACCTTTAAAAAACGAGTGCGTCAGATCAGGGTGCGATACGAACTGTGCGGTGTGGATTAGAAAGTAAAAGGCTGATGGGGATTTTTTTACTATTATTTCCTTGTTCCTAAGTGGCTTGCGAAACTAACGGTGCTACCCACATATTGTAATCATGAAGGCATTTTGAGATTGCAGAAGGCATGGCAGAAGTGATGATTTGACATTAGAGATTGTTTGGTTAACGATGAGAACTACCAAAAAAATCTTATGGATTTTGCCAATTCAGTTCTAGAACTTTCAATTTTTAATTTTGTATGAAGAATCCTAACAATTCTTTAACCTCAGGATTGTTTATACCATCATTTTCTTTTTGCTGCTATTTCCATCTCGTTTTAAACAGCTGATGATGGAACTTTGTCCGAGAGCTGGAAACTACTCGGATTTAAGACTAGGAAATGTATGGTCTCCGATATGATGTATAGACGATTGCATCATGTAGTAATTTCTTATCCATTTTCCAATTCTAATATGGAGGGTCTTGATCAAGAGACTGCTTGGGATGGAGTTAATCTAGCATACAAAAGCTCATGGATAGTACGACATAATCACGCACAAAGAAGAAGAGATACTCGATGATTCTCAACCAATATAAGAAGTATGTGCCAACTAGTTTTTGCACAAACTTGCTTAAATTCGATCATCATGTACCCGAAGACTTGCCCTATAGTAGATTCAATAGGTACACTAAGCCACGACATGTTTTTGGTGGTAATTCTTTTAACTACTTTAAATTGTAAAGTGAGTAATCAATTATACATCAATAGATTAGATAGCTAATGGAGAACGGTCTCGGATATATTTTTTGCTTAACCTAGCACTCCCCTCAAGTTGAATTTGATATAGTAGGATGAAAACCTTAGGTTTATAAATCTTTATACCGTTCATGTACTGTTTGGTATTGTAGCATACTATTCATATATTGTTTGGCACACTGTTCATAATACTCTAGCATTGTAACAGAAGCGAAAAAAAAAAGGATAATGAAGAAAAGAGAGAAGAAAAATTCATAAATTAATGAAAGATTATGTACATAACCAAATTTGATCACCTATCTCTATACCATGTAAAGGTGAGTGTACAACTAATCAAGAATCATTGAGAAGGACACCCATCTATATGTATAGCTTAAGAACATAATAAACTTATGAAGTCATAGTACACAATGAGTGATTTATTGTTGTTATAGTAGTTCTTCTACTATTATTATTATTGATGTTGTTGTTGTTGTTGGCTTTCTCTTGCGTATCAATTTAGATTCGATTTATTTAGATTCGATTCTTAATATGTTTATGAGGTGATTGATGTTAATGGGCTGGTGGCTCATTCCATGCATACAAAAGCATCACATCATAACGTCTTGTCTACAGTTATATCATATATGATAATGTTGAGTTCGTTTGATATTATGTGATCCAAAATGATTTGAAGTCAATTCGCCCTATTCAAAATGGTTCTTTATTTATGATCCATGACCATTATTAATCTCTTTCCACACAATGTGGAATTCCAAGCTCGTCCATGGAATTCTAACCCGAGTTACCAACTACCTTGGGTGAAAGTTCGTGGAATGAGCTAATTATGCGAGTCATGTCAAGGACAAATCGCAACAATAATTGCGAACAATTTTTCGGGGAATTTGGATCCTTGATAACGCTTATCGACGAAATTGAGTCCAAATGGAGTTCATGCGGTTACTCCAGTCCAAACGGAGTCCTTTTCATTTCACCGTCCATGTACTTTTTTTTTTCTTGAGTGACACAATTTTCCACAACGGAGCAGTGAAAAGTTTATCTGACCTCGTCCATTAATTTCCATCCTGACTTCTTCCGACTAATTAGGGTGAAACTTCCTCGAACGGGCCGACTAAACGAGTCATGTGGCAGACAAAAGTAACAATAAATGCAAACAATTTCTCAGAAAATTTGATGAAGCTTAACGAGGAAATAGCCAAGTCCACACGGAATCTTTTTCATTTCACTGTCCATTTACTTGAGTATAGGATTTTTCACTATGGATTAGCAGAACACTAAATAGAGAGACCCTACAGAACGTATATAGTGAGACTATCTCCCAATAAATAAACAAATGAAAACATAGCGTTTCTCTGTATTATGGGCCTCATTCACAACAAAGTTTAAACTAATTCATAGGCGCTTATTTTATGTGTTCGTCCAGTTCAATATTATAGCATATACTAATGAAATGTCTGCATATGGGTCTAAGATTATAAAATTATATCTTGTTAACATCTAAATTTTAACGACTCCATTTAGTCATTCATTGCATGAGAAAATTATGATTCCACCGAGATTCCTAAACAAAACTATTGTTAATTTGCATTTGCATATTATGAGCATTTTACATTTAATATCATTGGGCCTACATAAATTGCATTCTCATTAGACTGGTGCAAAAGGGGTTAAAAACAAGCAGGTTCTAAGCTTAATTAAATTATCTACACCAAGCCCGGCGAGGAGTGAAATTTGGTGAAGCTCATTGAATACCTGTGGTGGCTGAAACTTACATGTGATGCGCACATGGGAGGTGCCAAATTAGGAAAGATTGCATTATCTAATGAAGTTGGGAGAGGATAGAGTTATTATCTTTTAAAATTATAGTCATGATGAAGAGAACTACTTTAATTTCTTATTTTGGACATATCACATATTCTCTTTATATAAGAAAATCGACGTCGATGTGGAATTCCTCACCTTGGGCGACGCCTAGAGGTTTTAGGGTTTTTTCTTCCATCACCATGGATAGGGCAAACTCTTACTAGAAGAGAGAAAAGCTCTTATAGGAAGAGAGGCTTATTCTGCTATCGCTGTCTATTTACTTGAGTTGTAGAATTTTTCACTATGGAGTAGTAAAACACCAAATAGAGAGAGCCTACTGAACAAATATAGTGAGACTATTTCCCAATAAATAAACAAATGAAAACATAGCATTTCTCAATATTATGGGACTGATTCACAACAAAGTTTAAACTAATTCATAAGTGCTTATTTTATGTGTTTGTCCAATTCAGTATTATAGCATATACTAGTGAAATGTCTATGTAGGGATCTAAGACTACAAAATTATATCTTGTTAACACCTAAATTGTAGTGACCCCATTTAATCATTCATTGCACGAGAAAATTAGGATTTAACCCTAATTTGCATTTGCATATTATTAGCATTTTTCAATCAATTTCTTCCTCGGCTCTCAACCATGCACGTGTGCCTCCGACGCTAAACTTGAACCTTCAGCGAGAGAGAGAACTAGCTTTGAGGAGTGGAGGGACCTCATGGGCCGTGGGCCAAGGTCAAGCGTTTGATGGACTTGGGCTGCTGGGCTGAGGATGAGCCAATTGGACCTGGTTTTCTGGACGGGCTGGAGAGTGATGACCTGAATTGAGTTGGCTCTAATTAGACCAATTGGCTGATGGGCCTGGGGTGATTTTAATGGGCTGCACTTGTGGTTTAATGACATTTTGGTGCTTTACTTGTTATTTATATTTTTTTAATATTCCTTTCTTTCGTTCTTCTCTTCTATATTATTATTATTATTATTATTATTATTATTATTATTATTATTATTTACAAAAATGATGCATATTGAATTTGTCGGCAACAATTTAGGTGTCAACGGATTCTTTTAGTTAAATAGAATGGTTTGATAATAAAGCAAATACTTAGGAGCATATTACATGTTACTGAGTCAATCGATTATTTATTTAGAGATGATAACATAGGATTTTGATGATTGGTTCAACTATGGAAGCCTATTCTACCGAACTTTCTCATTATGCATTCTAAATTTTAGTTTAAGAAGTCGCATTTTGTTACTAAATTAGACACTTTAGGCAAGTTATCGAAATAACAATGGACACTTTCATTGCCAATACATTATAGGATAAAAGAAGCCAACACGTACATGTAATGTCCACTAGAAAATATTTTGAAAAGCATCTATCTTTCATTATATTGTCTGCAATTAGACAATAAGCGGTATCAATCGCAGTCCTTACATGAGAAGAGAATGAGGGGGAAATTATTGTCAACTAATAGTACAAAGTTTGCGATGTTGAGGCATTTAAGTTTAGTATCTAAAGTTGTTGAGGTATGTACCTCTCTTAATTTACATTTGTAAGCTCGACGTTTATTGCTTTGTTGGACACCCTTCATCTACATGATTAGAAAGTCCTTGTTCTGCAAATGGTGTGCCTTGCTCATTGTTTATATCGTCGTTGTTTTTGCCAAAGTCTCTTGACAGACTCAAAGGGAAGTTAGTGTTTTCTAAAGCTTCAATAGCTGCAATCTCATTGCCACCATCATTCGTATTTCTATCTCTGGCTTCCCTAAAAGTATACGGATTGAGGTCCCTTTGGTAAAATCTTCTTCCCCATGCAACAATTTTCTCCTGCAATGAACCTGAAGAACTTGTTACTTCATGCCAACTTTTTTTAACGAACATGACCATGAAAATGAAGAGAGCTAGAACTGCAGCAGCTCCAGCAATCAAGAATAGGCCCCAGAAACTGTCAAGATCCAAGCTGTTGGAAGAAATCGAGTTAGTCGAATCCGGGCAATTGGATTTCGACGGGAACCATGTGTTTTCAATTTCCATCATTTTAGGCCCTTGAGTTACATTAAGGATTGCTTGTGAAATATCTGGTACTAGTGGAGACCCTTTGGGGAAAATCTGTAAACCAAAAGCAAGACATGAGATATTTCAATTAAAGAAATAATGAATAACTCTAGTAATTGGAAATTTTGAGGGTTTTCTTTTTTGGGCTATGATTGAGAGGTTGAGGACTTACGAAGCCAAATCCAGCAGTTTTAAATGTCAGGACCATGGTATATTTATTGCAATATTGAGAAAAAGCAAGTTTCATGTAGGGGATTTCATCAAATGCTGCTGCAATCCCGCCCTTTGCACTTCCCTTGGAAAGAAGTGCATTGCATTCTTCAAGAGAATGATAATATATAAGTCTCGAATCATCGAACTTTATTTGCTTGAGCATTCCATAAACGAAAGAGCCATGCTGGTAACCCACTTTTTCTCCACTCTTTAGAAGTTGATCAATATCAGCCATAGTTGGTTGAAGATTTTGCACCACCAAAAGAGAGCTCAAACTTGCCGTATAACTTTGCGTTAGTATAAGTACCACAAAAAACCACACGATCACGACAAATCTGGTTAGGTTGCTAAGTACTCTCTCCCCTGCAGTCCAAATTAAGAGAAAGCATCCAAATTTTTTAAGAACGATATGGAAATTGTAATGTTCAATTGATTTATTAAAGTAAAGGGTGTTTACTTTGTGCAAAGACCATGATTGAAAATGAAAACCAGAAGCTCGTGCCAACTTGATGCGCAGCTGGACCCCCGAATTCTTCATTAATCTAGTGTTCGAGAATCCACACGACCAGTGCTATAAACACAAAGAAGCATCCGGTTGTTAACCAAAGGTCCCAAGTGAGTGGCTTCAAGAAAACCCAAGCATTTTTGTTCTTGCTGTCCTTGTATGGCACAAGCATTGCAACCCCCGATTCGGTGTATGGAAAGGTGAAGTCTACGTATAATGACCTATTCGCAATGATTGTTGTATCACCCACCACTGCATCATAATTCTGTTCCAACAAAAGGAAGGGGAATGTTTTATTTGTCAACCACATGATAGCATAGTAAGTTTCAACATGTATTCCATCGAAAGCAAGGACTTGCTCACCTTATAAAATACTTGATCGATCATGTCATTGTAACTACTTCCCGCGGTCCTTCCATCAGTGAAGGAAAATGGGATAAAGTCATAAGCGACAGCATAAGGCAATTTTTCAATGATGGCTTGAAAGATGTCGATGCAGTATCCGGTGACTTGGAATGTGTTTGTGCTAGGATCTTGAGTCACAATCACAAATTGATAGGAACCGTTGTTCACGGGGACTAAAATTTTCAACCTCTTCCCATTTGTGGGAATCTCCCATCCCTTAGGAACAGAGGTTGAATCTCCTGGCCATATTATTGATCCGATATTAGTGGAATATTTGCTTGTGCTGAATGAATACAAATCTCTTACCAGCCCATTTTCTAGCGTCCAAAACCCAATCCCTCTTGCCGTATTTCCATTAATAGTAATGATTTGGAACACCGTCGACTCTAGCTGCCCATCGACGAGTCTAAAATTTCCAGTGAGGCCTGTGAATGTCATATTGGCTAGTTCTTGGAGAAGTTTCTGACCATTTTGAGAGACCCCAAACTTGTCGAGATCTGTTGTATCTGTCGAAGCATTCAACATCTGGTAGGTAAAATTCGTCGCACCCATTTCCTCAACGGCCATTGCCAAAGCCAAAGCAGCGTCATAAGCCCGGTATCCGAAAATGTTCAATGTAGGATTATGGACGGAAGGATTCTCTTGTTGGAATTTCATCCTCCATCGGACCATGAAGTTGTCTAACTTTGGTGTGTCCGGGATGTAAGTCTTGATGCCCAGTACTCCTTGCATCGAACTAGAGACGACAGATGAATCCACAGAACTCAGTAGGTCGGTGATTCCATTAGTCAAGATCCACACATAACCTTCTCTCATCATCCCCACCTCTTTTGCTTTGGCAAATAGCCGAGAGCCGAGAGTAGGTAACACTTGCACGATGAACACCCTCGTTTGCATCGTCATTAACTTGTAGAGTTCCTGCAGGATTTGATCGTCCGTGGCTGAAGGAGAAATGGGGCTCCTATAGGGCACTCGCGTGTTGACTTCTTCCAAAGCTATGGTAAGAGAAGGTATAATGCCTACTCCGAACTCGTTGTCCACATATATGAGGACAGCTTCTTTCCAGCCAAAAGCTTGAATGACTGCGCTTATGGCATTCACTTGGGACGAGTCAATTTGCGCGGCTCGAAGGAAGTATGGACTCCGAAGAGAACTAAGGGGAGGACTAGCGGCAGAAAAAGAGACGATGGGCACATGAGATTTGTCTCCGAGGTGAATGAGGAAGTCTGCTTGCGCTGAACCTTGAGGGCCTATTATGGCTTGGACTTGCTTATTCTTTATCAGATCAAGTGCTGTACGGATGAACCAGAAAAGACGGTGAAACAATAATGATAAGTCAGATAATAATATAAATTCTTAGTGGAAAAGGCATAGTATTGATCAGAACTCAATTAAAACTTGATGCAATATCATAAAAAATAGAAATGTTTAAGAAAAAGGAAACATAGGAAGTTGAAGTTGGGAAAGAACTCGTACTTGATATTATTTAAACAGTATGTGTTTACTAATAATTAAAACTTCTCCATTTTCTCCGTTTATTATAGCGATATTGACCCATGTTAATAAAATGTTTATGAAGTTGAATGTATCACTGGAGCTTTTTTCATTATGACTAGACTCCTATGACAAGACTCCTATTTCAGACATGAACAGTTGTATGCAAACGCAAAATTTATTAATGTCAAGAAAGCACACTTTAATTAAGTAAACTGCAGATTCATGAAATTATTTGTTCTACGTGGAGGGAATCGAGGCCGCGCCTCCATTTTTTACCAACTGAAACCAACCCATGAGGTTGTTGAAAGATTTAATTTATTAAGCATAATACAGGCTTTCGGTTGTCGCCTTAGATGTCGTTTGGCATATGATATTGCAAACAAAGCAGAAACTAATTCTTTCGAAAGAAGTAATGTCAAGAACCAAGTAGGGGGATAAAATGGTACGGGACGATCAAGTTGATTCTTTTTCATCTTTAAGTTGACCTCTTTATCTCACGCCACTCTAGAATCCAATTCCCAAGTCTATGGATTTTATGAGGATTGTGATGTATATGATATATGTCAAGCCTCTCAACATCCATATTAAACTCCTCTCGTTTATTGACAATTATTTGGTTGAACTTCAAACCTGAGTTGTTTTATTTGACCATCAAAACACTATTTCTCCGGAAATAATATCGTTGACTCAACTCGATACCAGATAGTTATACATGGCTCAACTGGAACAGAATATAGTATAATTATGTAGAGATATTTCCCAAAGATAAATTTTAAATTTTCTTTATCAACCATCTCCGCAAAAATGATTATATTTCTAACTTGAAAAGCACAATAATGTTAGGCTCTTTTTCCGAAACTGTAGCTATATAGCATCTGTCTTTAGCAAGACGATTTCTAATAGGGTTCACTTATCATATACATATAGACATGATTTTATAAATTTGTACTACACTTATGCGAGCAAGAGTCACAGGAGAGCTTTATACTCTTCAAGAATAGAGCAAGCAATAGTAGTCCAATATTTTCCCATCCAAGATCATAAACAAGAATCCTGTTCGCATGTCTTTATTGAGATGAAAATCTGTCTCCACAAATTTATGTACATATGTTTATTTTGGCACAACATGAGATGATAGAGAAGGTGGACTTTTCTCTGTTGAATCTTTAAGATCAACTTCATGTCATCTTTGATCCTCTCATAAGATGATAAGGACTTCGTTTTCACGATGATAAAAAGCCCTTTTAATATATTGCAGTCATTAAATGTGAAAGGGGGAAAGAAAATCATAAACAAGGCAGCTAAGAGAGTGAGTACAGATTGGCGACAAACAGTTCGTGAGGATGAGGAAAAATCTTGGTCTCTTTCTTTTTTGGTAAACTTAAGCTCGGTCGTTCCTTCATGGAGCTTTGGAAATTGTTGCTTGAACAATCTTTGCTACGAGAATGCATATTGCTTTGAATGGAACACTCAAATGTCGTTGTGTCTTTGAAACTTAGCTGGGGATTCTCTTCACTTTTCAAATATATAGAAGCTGAAATTTTCATTTGATTTCCAAATATGTCGTTGAGAACAATAATTGGTTTCTTCTTGCATCACACAAACAGATGCATAAAATAGTTTATACTCTTCCGCAATATGTGTATTAACACAAGACCAACCCCTTTGAAGTTCGAGCAGAGATTTAGCCCCATAAAATTCGGTACAAAAAAAGACTAACCAAAACAATCTTCAACACGATCAACAGAAGTACAAAAATGCTAACCCAAAAGCTGGTGCCATCGTATATTTTTGGTCAAGCATCGCGACCAGTCAGTATGTTAGAGAGAGAGAGAGAGAGAGAACCTGCAGCAGCTGCGGCAACCTCATCTTGTTTGGAGTCTGTAACGTTGAGGACGAGCCTAGTCTTGTAGGAAGGGTTGGAACTATAAAAATCAGAGAGAGACATGTTAATGCAAGTCAATCCCATCTGACCCACCTGTGTCTCCAGATCAAGGATCACCCCAACGTTCACCGCAATCGTTGTTGGATTGCCGTTTTTGCTGCCCTGCGCCACTGCTGGGTGAGTGCCATCGCTCAAGGTGACGACAATCGGGAAAAGGGAGAGAGCCAAAAATAGGAGCTTTTCAGCATCGAACGAGATTCTTGGAGGAATCATTGAAAAGGGTTTTGCGAAAAGGCAAATGTGGGGGGGAAGGGGGTTGGGGGTTTGGTTGGAGGATATGATGATGGCTACGATGCATTTATATTGGAGAAGAGCTTTGAACAAGTAAGACAAAGCGTGGAAAATTTCCATTCAAGGATTGCTGGGCACGAGCGTGACCTCCAGTAGTACCGATAGTTCATGGTTTTTTCTAACTTCTTTCATACTCCTATTGTCTTTCGTAGAAAGTTCATATAGCCTTGTCTATTCTTCAGTAAGCCCAAACATCTATCTCCTTCTTCTATTATGCGGAGAAGTCCAGATAGCTCTGTTTGAAAGGTTTTCATAGTTGGTTCCAGTCATGCTAAAATTAGGATAATTTGTTTCCTCCATATTATTGATTTTCTAGTCTCCTTTCTCTTAATACTTTTTCTATCTTACCTCTGCCAACGACCAACAACCTTCCATTCAAAGCTTTTTACCACATTGGCTTGCACATTTGGCATACTAAAAAATAATAAAGTAATTGGAGTTATATACAACCTAGAAACCCAAACATAAGCTTAAGCAATAAAGAATTCGGAAAAACAAACAAAAGCCAAAAACAATTTGGAGATACGACATAAAATGGAAAAGTGGCCTGAAAACATGCGTAAACGAAGATGAATTTTGAGGTTCGAAACGATTGCAAAAGGTTTACTCAATTCGATACAGGTATAATGCCCAGAACAAGCTTTTCAGATTGGATTATGGGACTCGTAACTCTTTCTAGAGAAAAGTTGCGGTCATTTTCTCACACACTAGGCAGATTGTTGTCCTGAGCTCTTTTGTAACAATCCAAAAAGCCATCAGCAGCCGTGTTTGCATCAACTGTGTTAGCTTCTTCTTCTTCTTTTTTCTAAACTATTGTACTGGCAAAAGGATCTTTTTTACTTTCCTTCCCCGCTTTCCATCCCCCCCGGATGATTTCGTCCAATGAGACTTGCTGAAAGTATAGGTCAATATTGCCCATAAAATAAGCATATAACCCAAAGTTTTGTCGCCAATTATAAACCACCTAAACTTAATACCTAGCAAGTTCCGTTATATATAGAAGGAAAATGCATCAGAATTGCTAAGTAAAGTCATCAGTCTAAGTCGAGTTTGGGTTTTGAATTTCTCGTAGAAGTACATGAAAGTCAGGCGAGCAGTTAAAAGATGAGTTCATTGCTTGCATCCTCCCTTTTAAATAAGAAAATTCTAGGAAATAGCGTGCTTACTTTCAAAAAGAGAATATCAGACAATTTGTCTGATTGCATATTGAATTTTGACACCATTAAGAAATCAACATATCGAGGTTATGCATAGTGCGTGGAGCTTAGTTCACTTGAATAAAGAATATCGAGGAAGAAAAGGAGGAATTAAGGGATAATGTGTCTATTTCTAGACTTGGTGAACAGAAAAAACGAAAAGATATATGGTGAGAGAAGTCAAAACATTAATTATATGTATATTTCAGTTTGAATCTTTGAGATAGAGCTACATAAATCGTATCCTCAAGCTTATTTTCTAAACAGTTCACGAACAAAGCCCATGAGTGACTTTTTGGCATGATTACGACGGTCGAGAATTTTAAATAGGAGAAATCGAGGAAGAAGAGTCAAGACACAAATAATTAGTACCGACAAACCCCAATGAGTTCATAGTCCAAGAGGACATTTGCATCTCAAAAAGCAAGAGAGAAAATCCCTAGCCAGGTATTTTTTTCAGTTTTGACCAATGTAATTAACCCTGTTGGAGAAGCCAATTAGGACATGCATAGAAGTAATTCCTAGCAAATTTTCTTAGTCTCATCCGCACGCAAAAGTTATTCGATGATGGCGCCCACAAGTACTATACTATCAATAATTAGCTCAACTTTGATCAGACGAGCGACCCATCAAAACCACTTGCTAACAACCTCGAGTCTCAATGATTTTCACCGTTCGACCCGTGAAAATGCATTGCATAATAAAGTTAGTTAAGGTGCGTTTTGTAACATTTCTGTTATCGGGAACAATTTATATTCAAAAATATTTTTTCCTATATCTAGCCTCTAGATGAGTTTCTAAGCAAAAAAACACGTTTAGTAACTGTATAAAATTTCTATTCTCGAAATAGGAAAATAATATAAATGCATTTGATACGACCCTTAAAATTTATATTCCCAATTTTTTTTCATTTAATTATAAAAATGTCTGTGGAGATATTCTAAGATGGCCTAAGAAAATCCAACGTAATTGTTAGTCAAACATGGAAAGCTAAAAATAGTAGCAGAGAGTCTCACTGATTTATAACTCACAATATGATGAAGTTGATAGTAATTCTTAGGTGCATAAACCTTTTAAGCTTTATTAGCTACAGAAGAAGAGCAAACGTTGCTTAGAGTTGCCAAGCTTTCACGATCTAGCATTGTCTTTAAAAGAACATGGCATTCAAAAATCCATATAGCAAAGCCCTAAAAGTTTATTCAATTTTGAATCTAATTTTCATCAAAATATTTTCTCATTTTTTATGCTAAACTATAATTAACACTAAAAATCTAGTAAAATTACTCAAAATCTAAATTCTAATTTTTTTCCTAAATTTCATATTTTTTTTATTCCAAAAAAGGGGACTCAAATCAAGTCAAGAGACCAAACTTTGTGTTGATTGTGTAAAGGCGAGCATTAGATTACGTTGAGTTTGTTTTTCTAATATGACCTTATTTCTCTTTTTGTTCTTGGAAACAAAATTTTAAGTTTTTTCTATTTCTTGTTTTATTTTAAATATATTTCCTGACCATTAATTCACTCTAAGGAGTAGAAAAATTAGTTGACAATTTTAAATATTTTTTTTTTATTTTGAAGAATAAAAAAATAGAAAAATAGAAACATTGTCAAATAGATATTCGCCAGCCCAAATAAAGGGAAAAACTGAGTACGTCCCATGGAAAATGCGGGGGTTTCTTCATCATAGGGAGGCAAAGTCTGCAAGTAGTAGCTTTTGTCCTGGCTGGATCGCGTTGGCCTTCAGTCACGTCGCATGGAAGGCCTGTTTGTGGGAGTGTCTGTGATCCGCAATCAACCATTCAATGATATTACGGACCAGACATCCGCCCTCAGTCAATGCATCGACCTCAGAGATCGAACTAGCTGGATCGCGTTAGCCTTTTGTCGTTTAAATATAGGGGTACGTGCAACACAAGTCCTAAAACTTATAAAAAAAGTGTAATTGAGTCCTAAAACTTGTAAAAAGTGTAATCAAGTCCTAAAACTTATCAAATTGATTCGGTTGAGTCCTAAAGTTAACACCGTCATATTTACTAACGGAAAACGCTGACGTGGCATTTTAAATGATTTTTTTATTATACACGTGGCTTTTAACATTATTTTTATTCTTGTTTAAATTAGATTTAAAAATAGAAAAGGAAAAGCTAAATTTATTTAAAAAAACAAAACTGTGCAATAAAAAAATAAAAAAGGGCACCGGTGGTGCTTCCGCCGCCACCCATCGCCGGAGTGGCCAGCGACGGTCGCCGGCCCTGGGCTGGTTGGCCGGCCCTCCCTCGAGCGAGGCCTCACCGGCCTCAGGCGAGGGCCGGCCACCCCCGCCAGGTCGGGCGAGGACGCTCAGATCTGGGCACGCCAGCCCTCACAGGGGGGCCAGCAACCATTGTTCGCCCTGGGCGAGGCCTCGCCGGCCCTCGCCTAGGGTCGGCGATGCTCACCCAGATCTGGGCGTCCCCGACATGGGATCGGGTGGAGTCGTCGGTGGTAGCTGGGCGACAACAGTAGTCCAGTGTAGCGATGGCGTCAGGGGGTTAGCGGTAGGACGTCGGGGAACGGTAGCAGCCCAGCACCGCAAAGGGTCATGGCTGGTTTGTTGGGGACGGCGTTGGGGCTACGGCGGCACGGCTCGCAACAGCCGATGCGGGGTGCAGCGATGGCGATGGAACCCCTGCCCTCTGGAACCCACTCACTCAGATCTGGACAGCATTGGGGCACAGCGTCGAGAGTGCGACAGAGCTGAATCAAAACACCCAGATTTGGGCAAGCATTGCTGATCCCAGGCGAGGGCCGACGAGGGTCGCCAGCCCCTTGTGACGGCCTGCATGCCCGGATATGGGCGTCCTCGCCCGACCTGGCAGGGGTGGTTAGGCGAGGCCTCACCGGGGGCCGGCAAGGCCTCGCCCGGCGAGCCTGGCCTAGTGACCGTCGTCGCCCCTCCGACGATGGGCGGCGGTTGCGGCGGAAATGCCCGCCGGTGCCATTTTTTTTAACAGGTTTGTTTTTAAATAAATTTTAGTTTTTCATTTTTAGTTTTTAAATCTAATTTTTAAAAATTTTGAATAAAAAATAATTTTAAAAAGCCACATGGAAAATAAAAAAAAATTATTTAAAATATGACGTTAGCGCCAAATCAGCATTTTCCGTTAATAAATCTGACGGTGTTAAATTTATGACTCAATTGAATTAATTTGACAAGTTTTAGGACTTGATTGTACTTTTTGTAAGTTTTAGGACTCAATTGCACTTTTCTTATAAGTTTTAGGACTTGTGTTGCACATATCTCTTAAATCTATTTGACCTTTAAAAAACGAGTGCGTCAGATCAGGGTGCGATACGAACTGTGCAGTGTGGATTAGAAAGTAAAAGGCTAGAAAGTAAAAGGCTGATGGGGATTTTTTTTATTATTATTTCATCGTTTCTAAATGGCTTGCGAAACTAACGGTGCTACCCACATATTGTGATGGAGGCATTTTGAGATTGCAGAAGGCATGGCAGAAGTGATGATTTGACATTAGAGATTGTTTAGTTAACCATGAAAACCTACCAAAAAAGTCTTATGGATTTTGTCAATTCAGTTCTAGAATTTTCAATTATGCAATTTCATCCTTAACATTTTCACGTTTTGCCGATTGAATCCATCCAACTAATTTTAGCTGGAAATCGCTAATGAGGATGCTAGTCATTCTATATGGTATGACCAAAGTTGGAGTGGACAACTTTTTAATTTTTTAATTTTTAAATATTTTTCAAATTTGTTCTTTTCTTTTCTTTTTTTACCATAGTGGCCAATGAGGGTCATGGCCATCTCCCGACCTTGCCCAAATCTAAGCAAGGCCATCATGACTGCAAGCAAGGCAACCTCACTTGCGGCTATGCCTCACAATGGTATGGGCATGCGTGGTCGCTAGTGAGGCCAACCTCGCCAAGGTCTCCCTCGCTACTAGTGAATGTGGCCATGGACTCACCAACCACGAGTGAGTGCGCCTTCGCCCATGGCTGGTGAGGTCATGGCTAGCCATGGGCGAGCTGGACTCATCGGCCACCATGGATAAAAGGAAAGAAAAGAAGGAAAAAAAGAAACAAAGGAAAAAGAAAAGGAAAAATAGGAGAAAAGATAAAAAATTAAATAAAAAAAATTAAAAGAACTTGTCAATATCAATGTCAACAATGCTATGTAGGACTACCAGCATTTACATCAGCGATTTCTTGTCAAAATTGGCAAAATTGACTTAATTGGCAACACGTGAAAAGGTTGTGAACTTAATTAGCAAAACATGAAAATGTTGAGGACTAAATTGATATAATTGAAAATTTTATATCTAAATTGGCACAAGTATAATAATAAGTGTAGAAATTTTTTGGTAGTTTTCTCTTTGTTAGTAAAATACTGAAGTGATGTGTCAGTTAACAAAAAGTTTAAGCCTGCAGAATTGGGAGGAAGAAGAGGAAGAAACCGACCCACAAATTAACTATAATGTCTGCTCAATTGAAAAGGTCAGAAAAGGAACTATGGTTGACTGGAAACTCTATACTCCTAAATGATGATAATTAAAATGTCTCGCATGCCCTATTGATTCTTGCAATCCCCTCAACTTTTAGGTGTAACGTGTCATTTGATCCTGCGTCAAGAGTAAATGAGTCTGGAATTTATATATAACATTAAGGATGAAAACAGTGCGGATCTATATTACTCTTGCCCGATGTACTTATATTCTGAAGGGATCATTTCACTGAAATTCAGTACATGACTCAAAAGTTCAGGGAAACCCCAACGTACAAAGAATTTAGCTCTTTCAAGTGCATTTACTGCCTTCAAAGTTTGAGCTAAGAATTCTTCTCTTTCTCCTACAGGCAACTATAGACTCCAGAAAAATCAAAACGGTGTTGATATGAAAACAACATATGAGTGCTCATGTTATTAACAGCTCTATAAGATTGAACCTATAAAGAGGATGGGTCGGACCATTTCTACTTCAACTTTTGTTGGCTATATCGGAGTAATCCCTGAACGTCTATGACGACTGGAGTGAAGGCAGGATCCGCAGCTGCTTGAACTGCCACCTTCGCCAGCTCAGTGACATTCACGGGAGGTGTGATGAGGGGGCCCAAGAGCAGCAGTTTGTTGAGTGCCTTCCCGTGTTGAAAGGTCTGCAAACATTGAAACACAAAACAATACTCTTCGGAAAAGGTGAAGTTGGCATGTGGTAAGCATGGCATTTTCCAAGTTCAGGTTCTGCTCAAGCAAGGTTCTAGCAAGTATTCTTAGTGATTTCAATGGGAGGCGGACACTAAAATACAGGCCATATTATAGACAGCAAGGCGTAGCATAGACCAACGTCATTCAGGCAAAGCGTAGACCGTTTTGTGTAGGAACTCACACAAGTAGTGTCAGAAAGATGCCACATTCAGTGCAAAACTGATTAAAGTTTAGCATCTAAGGTTGTCGAGGCATGTACCTCTCTTAGTTACATTGGTAAGCTCGACATTGCTCGCTATCTTGTGGCACCCTTCATCTACATGGTTAGGAAGTCCTTGTTCTGCAGATGGTGTGCCTTGCTCATTGGTTAAAACGTCGTTGATTTGGCTGGAGTTGCTTGACGGACTCAGGGGGAAATTACTGTTTTCTGATATCTCAACATCTGCGTGCTCATGGATACCATCATCCATACTTCTGTCTCTGAATCTGCCCTCCCTAAAAGTATGGGAATTGATGTCTCTTTCGTAAAATCTTCTTCCCAATGCAACAATTTTCTGTCGCAGTGAAGCTGAAGAACTTGATATGACATGCCAATTCCTTTTGACAAACATGACCATGTAAATGAGGAGAGCTAAAAGTGCAACAACTCCAGCAATCAAGAATAGGCCCCAGAAACTGTCAAGACCCAAACTATTGGAAGAAATGGAGGGAGTTGAATCGAGGCAGTTGGTTTCTGATGTAAACCATGCTTTTTCAATTTTCGTCATGTTAGGCCCTTCAGTTACATTGAGGATTGCTCGTGAAATATCTGGGACTAGCGGAGACCCTTTGGGGAAAACCTGTAAACCAAAAGAAGCAGGACATGAGATTTTTCAATCAAAGAAATAACAACTAACCTTAGTAATTGTGGAATTTGAGGGGTTTTGTTTTTTTTTGGCTAAAATTGAGAGATTGACTTACGAAGCCAAATCCAGCAGTTTTAAATGTCGGGATCATTATATATTTGTTGCAATATTGAGAAAGAACAAGTTTAATGTTGGGGACTTCGTCAATTGCGGCTGCAATCCCACCCTTTGAGCTTCCTTTGGAAAGAAGCACATCGCATTCTTCAACAGACTTATAAGATACAAGTCTGTAATCATCGAATTTCATTTGCTTTAGCATCTCATGAACGAAAGTTCCATACGTATCCCACTCTTTCTCCACTATTTAGGAGCTGATGCACATCAGCTATAGTTGGTTGAGAATTTTGCACCACCAAAAGAGAGCTCAAGCTTGCCGTATAACTTTGCGTTAGTATAAGTACCACGAAAACCCACACGATCACAACAAATCTTGTTAGGTTGCTAAATGCTCTCTCCCCTGCAATCCAAATTAAGGGTAAGCACATAAATTCTCCAACAGTGATATGTAAATTGTAATGTTTGATTGATCTACTAAAGTGAAGGGTGTTTACTTTGAGCAAAGACCATGGTTGAAAACGAAAACCAGAGGCTCGTGCCAACTTGATGCGTGACTGGACCCCTGAAATCTTCATTAATCCGATGTTCGAGAATCCACACGACCAATGCTATAAACACAAAAAAGCATCCAATAGTTAGCCAAAGGTCCCGAGTGACTTCAAGAAAACCCAAGCATTCTTACTCTTGTTGTCCTTGTATGGCACAAGCATTGCAACCCCCGATTCTATGTACGGTAAGGTAAACTCCACGTACAATGATCTGTTCGCAAGGATCGTCGTATCACCCACCACTGCATCATAATTCTGTTCCAACGAAATGAAGGGAAAAATATCACATTATGTTTCAACATGTAATCCAACGGGATTAAGCTGCTGCAAAGAGTTATCTCACCTGGTAATATACTTGATCGATCATGTCATTGTAACTACCAGCGCTACTTCCATTAGGCAAGGCAAACAGAGTAAGTTCATAAGTCAATGCATAAAGTAGTTTTTCTATCACAGCGTGAAAGATGTCAATACAGTATCCGGTGACTTGGGATATATTTGTTGTAGGATCACGTGTCACCGTCACGAATTGATTGAAACCGTCTTTCACGGGAACTAAGATTCTCAAACTCTTCCCAGTCATGGGGAACTCCCATCCCTTGGGAACAGAGGTCGAATCTCCTGGCCATATTATTGTTCCTAAATTACCCTTCGAAGTGGAATATTTGCTTGTGTCAGATGGATTCAAATCTCTCAGCAGCCCATTTTTTAGGGTCCAGAACCCGATCCCTCTTGCTGCGTTTCCATTGATATTAACAATTTGGAACACTAACGATTCTAACTGCCCATCAACAAGACTGAAATTTCCAGTGAGCCCCATGAATGTGATATTAGCTAGTTCTTGGAGAAGTTTCTCACCATTTTGAGAGACCCCAATAGTGTCCAAATCAGTTGCATCTGTCAAAGTATTCAAAATCTCGAAGCTAAAATTCACCGTTCCCATTTCCTCAACAGCCATTGCCAGAGCCCGAGCAGCATCATAAGCATAGTATCCGAAGATGTTCAACCGAGGACTAAGGACGGATGGATTCTCTTGTTGGAATTTCTTCTTCCACTGGACCACGAAATTGTCCAGGTTCCGTGTGTCTGGAATGTAAGTCTTGATTCCCAATACTCCTTGCATTGAATTAGCAACAACAGATGAATCCACAGAGTTCAATAGGTCAGTGATTCCACTAGTCAAGATCCATACATAACCTCTCCCCATCATTCCTGCCTCTTTTGCTTTGGCAAATAGCCGAGAACCGAGGGTAGGTAACATGTGTACGATGAAGACCCTCGTTTGCATCGTCATTAACTTGTAGAGTTCCTGCCCGATTTGATTGTCCGTGGCTAAAGGAGGAATGAGGCTCCTATAGACTCGCGTATCGACCTCTTCCAAAGCATCCGTAAGAGAAGGTATGATGCCTTCTCCGAACTCATTGTCCACATATATTAGAACCGCTTCTCTCCAGCCAAAAGCTTGCACGACTGCGCTTATGGCATTCACTTGGGACGAGTCATTTTGTGCAGCTCGAATGAAGTATGGACTCCGAATGGAACTGAGGAAAGGACTAGTAGCAGAAAAAGAGATGATCGGCACATGAGATTTGTTTCCAAGGTCAATGATGAAGTCTGCTTGCACTGAACTTTGGGGGCCTATTATGGCGTGGACTTGCTTATTCTTTATCAGATCAAGTGCTGCAATGGTGAACCAGAAAAGACGGTGAAACATTAAAAAGTTCGGCAGATAATGGAAATTCTTATTGGAAAATGCGCATCAGAAGCCATTCAAAACTCGGTGCAATGTTATTAAATATACATATGCTTAAGACGAAGGTAGCATCGGAGCTTGAAGTTGGAAAAAAACTCGTACTTAATATTATTGAAACACGTGTTTATTAACTAGAAAAATCTGACCTCAACTCATTATGGTGCTTAAGATGATGAAATCTCGATTTCTCCGACATGACTAAGCGAAACCTCTTAATTTTTAGGAAAGATTAAATATTACTCACAAGACATAGTCGACCACTCCCATTTTATTTTAACTTGATTTCAAACATGATGCACAATTGTGTTCACAAACGATATTTATCGATACCGAGGAAGCTCACTTTGATTAAGTGTACTACATATCCATGAAATACCCTGGGCATGTAATTGAACAAGCCCTGTATCATAACTACTTACTCTGTCAAAGACTCAAGCAAAAGTCTAGATAAGAGGTTCAAACATGAAATTTTTTGTACTTTGTGGTGCGAGGAGTTGATGCCGCATGTCCACTCTAGACTCCAAGCCCCATATTTTAATTTTATGGATTTTGTGAGGGCAGACCTTTCCGATGTTATATCATATATCAAGCCTCTCAGCATCCATATTAAACTGATTTCATAATGACAATTATTTGATCGAATCGGAATCCTATGTTGTTTCAATCTCATTTAATAACGCACAACTTCCATGAAAACAGTTAGTCACCAGATCAACTTGCTTAACTAGAAATAAAAAAATCAGAACAATTATGTAGATATATTTTCCCGAAGAAAAAATGTAAAAGTGTTTCTATCAACCGCCCCCACCTAATGACTATTTTTCTACTCTGAAAAGCACAATAAAATTTTATTTGTTCAATTGAAAAATTCTTCTCACTTGAAATATATATTTTTGGGAAATTCGAGATCAAAGAAAGTAAACCAATTTTTTATGTTTGTTTTCACTGAAAACAAATTGGAAAAAAAAATTCTATGGTATTTGATAACAAGTGAATCCACTAATGGCAGCTTGTAAATTAAAATCGATGTGTAATAAACTATAATCAACATCTTTTTTGTTTGTTCTGTAATCCATTAAAGCAAAAGGATATGAAAAATATTATGTACAAAATGATATAAGATGGATTTTTGTGAGAATATCAAAAAACATGAGCATTAATGAAGTATATTCAGCAGATGGCAGACAAGATTTATGAAAGAACCATATGAGACTTGTCAAGACAAAAAGAAAAAAAAAACTGATAAGAAAAAAATGGACATAAAGGGACTCTCTTCTCACTTGGACACTCAGCAAGAAATCAGGAAATATGATTCCTTATTGCCAAAAAAGGAAGTCGTTTTTCCTAATTTAATTTTCTATCAGTCAAATAGTTTTCCATCATCCAAATATTAGAAAATTCAAGAACAATTCCCCGACAATAGTTTTTCTCAAACAAACTGACTCTAAAGTTAGGGGTAAGTACAGTACAAGTATCAATACTTAAACTTTTTTTTCTCTCACTTGAATGACAAATCGATGTAAAATTCCTCACTTAAGTGCCACTTCAGCCAAACGTCCCATGTGGATTTTTTTTTTTTGAATTATTTTTTCTTCTTTTTCCTTTAGGGCCTACAAGAGTCACCGGCAATCCTTGCTAGCCATGAAACCCTCGCCCAGATTGAGCAAGGCTGCGAGGGCCCTCATCAGCTTTTGGGGGCCGCAAGCGAGGGTCCTTGCAGCCTCACCCACTCTTGGCAAGGCCCTGACACCGTCGCCAAAGGCTTTCACGGTCGAGGGCGAGGGTTTCATGGCCGGCGAAGGTTGCTAGCCATTGGCTAGCAAGGCCACAAACACTCTTGCCAACTTAAGGCTGCTGTAGGTGAGGGTCCTCACGATCTCACCCCAAGGCCTTCCCAACGAGAGCGAGGCTATGAGGCCCTCGCCAACCACCAACGAGGCCCTAATAGCCTCACCTAAGGCCTTCACAGCCGAGGGCAAGGCGGCTTGGGTGAGGATTTCATGACCGATGAGGATTGCTAGTGACACTCGCCGGCCCTAAAAAAAAAAAAAAAAAAAAAAAAAAATTCAAAAATAATAATAGTAAAAAAATATTTAAAATTTTTTACCAAAAAATATTTAAAAATATTAAAATAATATTTTTCAATGGTCACATCGAACAACCAGCAACCACGTCAACTTATCCGGTAGGACAAATCAGAAGTGACCCTCGAGTAATCGATTTTTCAAATTTGTGGCATTCAAATAAGCGAAAAAAAAAAGTTTTAGTACTTAAGTGAACACCGTACGAAAGTATTGGCATTTGTAATGTACTTAGCCGCTAAAGTTAGGCTTTCTTTCCAAAAATTAAGCTATGCAACATGTATATTTTGTGACTCGATTTCTAACACAGTTCACTGATCATCTATATGTAGACGTAATTTTATAAAGATTTATTCCATTACAGCAGGACAAGAGTCACAGGGGAGCTATATATTCTTCAAAGAAAAGAACAGACAATAGTAGTCCTACATTTCACCCTCCAAGATCTTAAAACAAAAATTCTGCTCACACATTTTTATCAAGATGAAACTGGGTCCAGAAATTTATGCACATATATGCATTGGTGAACTATGACATGATAGGAAGGTGGACTTCTAATTCAAAGATCACAAGTTTACCGACACCAACAATATTGAGGAGTTATTATATGGTCTGTAGATTAGTTTGATCAGTATCATCTTAACTAGTAATTAAGTAGGTCCTACCATGAGCCCGAACGATTGATGCTTGAGATGTATTTACTATTTGGTGTATATGATGCATAAACCATACACGCTTGTTTCAATAGTGCTACACCCTCTAACTACAAAAACAAAACCCAAGAAATGTTTTAATAGATTAGAGATTTTCGATTTGGGGTGACTGAAATAACTATTTCCATCAGGATATTATAATTGGATGGTCCCTAAGATTGTTTCTTGCAATATCGTCTTCTTGGTGTAGCTTTCTGAAGAGTAAACTCCAAGAATTGAAAGGAATAAATGAAACAAATGGTTCCAAGGTCAAATGTTACGCTCAAAGACCAGTGTTTTCAAGAAGCACCGCGTGGCGTGGATGGAACAAAACCCATAAGGATGTGGATGGTCCCTAGAATTGTTTCTCGCGATATCGTTTTCTTGGTATAGCTTAGAGTAAACTCCAAGAATCGAAAGGAATAAATGAAACAAACGGTTCCAAGTTCAAATGTTACGCTCAAAGACCAGTGTTTTCAAGAAGCATCGCGTGGCGTGGATGGAACAAAACCCATAAATACTGTCTGAGAAGAAACAGAATCTAGAGAAGAACCTGTATTCAAGAGATTTCTTTATTCTGTAATTGCTGAACAATCAGTTGCAATACATCAATTGAATATTTCCTTCAACCTTTCTTCTCATTCAATCTTACAAGGTTCTGCTATATGAAGAAGAACAAAGATACAGAGAGAACAGAGAGAACTTCGAGAAGAACAGAGGAAATTCAGAGAACAGAGTAATTCAAGTTTTCAGCAGAATGAATCATACTCGTACAACAGTTTTCTTCAAATCCTTTTATACTAAAGTGCAAACCAGAAATAACAACTTTAGTAACAGAATGATTAAACGTGACACACGTGCAGCTCCATTTGATCAGCTTGTATATTCAGATTCTTCACAAGGATTGCCAACTCAGATTTTCTACGGATCACCAGGTCAGCTTCTGTTTCTTCAACTTCTTTATAGTTGGCCAGCTCATCTTTCATCTTTTCTTCAAGTTTGCTCTACTCCTCTTTGCTTCTATCAGCTTCTGTTCTACTCTTCTTTGTTCTGTCTCTTTAACACTGTCAAGCTAAGCGTCAAATTGTCAGTCTCTCAAGGCCGCATGACTCGGGTGGACGTGTGAAAGATATTAAACTGAATCTTAACCAAAATAAACTTCATCAATCAACGGAAGTATAAAAGGTAGAGAGAGAACCTGCAGCAGCGGCAGCAACCTCTTCTTCTTTTGAGTCTCTAACGTTGAGGATGAGCCTGGTCTTGTAAGAAGGGTTTGAACCATAAAAGTTAGAGATAGACAAGTTAACGCAGCTCAATCCCATCTTACCCACCCACGTCTCCAGATCAACAATCACCCCAACGTTCACTGGGATCGTTGTGGCACTGTTGTTGTTACTACTTTGCGCCACTGCTAGCTGAGGACCGTCGCTGGAGCACACAATGATGGCTAAAAAGGAGAGAGCCAAAAAGAGGAGCGTTTCAGCGTCGAAAGAGATTCTTGGAGGCATCATTAAAAGAGGGTCTCGGGAAAACGCAAGTGTATGTTTGTGTGAAAGAGAGACATGGAGGATGTGATGACGTGGGCGATGAATTTATAAGGGAGAAGAGCTTTGAAAAGTAAAACAAAGCATGGAGAGCTTCCATTCAAGGATTGCTCGACATGGGCGGGTCCATCTGAGCGTATGTATTATGCAAAGAGATAAGATAACCTCCGGTAGCATACACACTTCATGTTTATGTTTTTCAATTTTTAATTTTGTATGAAGAATCCTAACAATTCTTTAACCTCAGGATTGTTTATACCATCATTTTTTTTTGCTGCTATTTCCGTATCGTTTTAAACAGCTGATGATGGAACTTTGTCCGAGAGCTGGAAACTACTCGGATTTAAGACTAGGAAATGTATGGTCTCCGATATGATGTATATGTGATTGCATCATGTAGTAATTTCTTATGCATTTTCCAATTCTAATATGGAGGGTCTTGATCAAGAGACTGCTCGGGATGGAGTTAATCTAGCATACAAAAGCTCGTGGATAATACGACATAATCATGCACAAAGAAGAAGAGATACTTGATGATTCTCAACCAATATAAGAAGTATGTGCCAACTAGAAAAGGCATAAATTGATGTAAGATTGATTAATTGTTGGTTGATACCATAAACATCTAGTTTTTTCGCTCAAACAATCTGCACAAACTTGCTTAAATTCGATCATCATGTACCAGAAGACTTGCCCTATAGTAGATTCAATAGGTACACTAAGCCACGACATGTTTTTGGTGGTAATTCTTTTAACTACTTTAAATTGTAAAGTGAGTAATCAATTATACATCAATAGATTAGATAGCTAATTGAGAACGGTCTCGGATATATTTTTTGCTTAATTTAACAGTCCCCTCAAGTTGAATTTGATATAGTAGGATGAAAACCTTAGGTTTATAAATCTTTATACCATTAATGTACTATTTTGTATTGTAGCGTACTATTCATATATTGTTTGGCACACTGTTTATAATACTGTAGCAGCGTAACAAAAGTGAAAAAAAAAGAGAGCAGGATAATGAAGAAAAGAGAGAAGAAAAATTCATAAATTGATGAAAAATTACGTACATAACCAAATTTGATCACCTATCTCTATACCATGTAAAGGCAAATGTGCAACTAATCAAGAATCATTGAGAAGGACACCCATCTATATGTATAGCTTAAGAACATAATAAACTTACGAAATCATAGTACACAATGAGTGATTTATTATTGTTATAGTAGTTCTTCTATTATTATAATTATAATTATTGTTGTTGTTATTGGCTTTCTCTTGCGTATCAATTTAGATTCGATTCATTTATATTAGATTCTTAATATGTTTATGAGGTGATTGATGTTAACGAGCTGGTGGCTCATTCCATGTGTACAAAAGCATCACATCATAACATCTTGTCTACAGTTATATCATATATGATAATGTTGAGTTTCTATCGAGTGTTTGATATTATGTGATCCAAAATGATTTGAAGTCAATTCGCCCTATTCAAAATGGTTTTTTAATTATGATCCATGACCATTATTAATCTCTTTCCACACAATGTGGAATTCCAAGCTCGTCCATGGAATTCTAACCCGAGTTACCAACTACCTTGGGTGAAAGTTCGTGGAATGAGCTAATTATGCGAGTCATGTCAAGGACAAATCACAACAAAAATTGCGAACAATTTCTCGGGGAATTTGGATCCTTGATGACGTTTATCGACGAAATTGAGTCCAAACTTGCTCATGCGGTTACTCCAGTCCACACGGAGTCTTTTTAAATTCACCGTCCATGTACTTGAGCGACACAATTTTCCACAAAGGAGCAGTGAAAAGTTAATCTGACCTCGTCCATTAATTTCCATCCTGACTTCTTCCGACTAATTAGGGTGAAACTTCCTCGAACGGGCCGACTAAACGAGTCATGTGGCAGACAAAAGTAACAATAAATGCAAACAATTTCTCAGAAAATTTGATGAAGCTTAACGAGGAAATAGCCAAGTCCACACGGAATCTTTTTCATTTCACTGTCCATTTACTTGAGTATAGGATTTTTCACTATGGATTAGCAGAACACCAAATAGAGAGACCCTACAGAACGTATATAGTGAGACCATCTCCCAATAAATAAACAAATGAAAACATTGCGTTTCTCTGTATTATGGGCCTCATTCACAACAAAATTTAAACTAATTCATAGGCGCTTATTTATGTGTTTGTCCAGTTCAATATTATAGCATATACTAATAAATTGTCTGCGTATGGGTCTAAGATTATAAAATTATATCTTGTTAACATCTAAATTTTAACGACTCCATTTAGTCATTCATTGCATGAGAAAATTATGATTCCACTGAGATTCCTAAACAAAAATATTGTTAATTTGCATTTGCATATTATGAGCATTTTACATTTAATATCATTGGGCCTACATAAATTGCATTCTCATTAGATTGGTGCTAAAGGGGTTAAAAACAAAGCAGGTTCTAAGCTTAATTAAATTATCTACACCAAGCCCGTCGAGGAGTGAAATTTGGTGAAGCTCATTGAATACCCGTGGTGGCTGAAACTTACATATGATGCGCACATGGGAGGTGCCTGATATTACTAGTATGAGTACCTAGAGGGGGGTGAATAGGTATATAAAGAATTTTTCTCAGACAATTGCACAATACTAGACAGTTGGAGAAAACGATAATTAAAGTAAGACTGAGAGAAGAGAAAATTGAACACGCGGTTTATAGTGGTTCGGCTTATATCAAGCCTACGTCCACTCTTCTTCACTGACAGCCTATTGGCTGGATTCCACTATGAACAAGAGAGAAGTTACAGCACAGCTTTGCCTTGATTCCACAATGTAGATGTTCTACCACACCTCCTCAAGATTTCTCATAAATATAGACTCTCTCTTTCGTATACAAGTATTCGCTCAAAAGATTTGTCTAAACAAAAAGGAGCTTCAGACTTTGGAATTCTTCTATCGCGCACTCCTTGAACAACTAAGACAGTCTTCCTTATATACTCCTTTCTGCCATCATACCCGTTGGCACTTACTAAAGGAATTCCTCCAATCTACCCGTTGGACGGAATCAATTAGGAAGATTGTTCAAGCTATTAAAGGAACGTGTTGATAGCCCATCAATCATGTTCGTCCATACAATCAGGATCTTGGTTTCCATAAGCAGAACCTTCCAATAATATTTAGGCAATCACCGGATCTTCAATTTATCGAGTCAATCTTTGATCAATCAAAGAACTCCGTTATGTCTTCTCCAGCCATGAGATCTTCTCCAGTTGATAAGGTTAAATCCTTAACGAAACATCCAGTTCTGGATAACCTTTCTTCAACGGATTAGAGACTGTCAATGAGTATAGACTTTGAGTCTTGAGTCTGGCTGTCCGAAGGTCTTCGACTTTAAATAGCGAGTCCGCAAGCCTTCGACTAGATCGATATAAACGTTTTGTCAACTTCAAAACACTTCAAGAAGATTTCTCCAACAATCTCCCCTTTTTGATGGTGACAAAACTTTCCTGCAGATTTGGATATCTTTGACCCGCAAAACATTTCTCAAACACATATGCATATCTTATAGAGATAAATGGCTAATAGAATAACACTAGAATCTGCAACCACAGAAAATAGGTTAGTCCAGTATATGATGAAGCCATTCATAAGATATCAATATTGGTTAATAGAAGCAGTCAAGTCCAAGTCTAGTTCAGTTCTCATCCAGACACAAAACAAAGTCAAACAGGTTCAAACCACAAACCACAAAACAATCCAACAAACAATTAAAAGTTTAATGAATGAAAAGTTTTTGATCAAATCTTGCATCTCTCCCCCTTTTTGTCATCATTAAAAAGGATGAGATGAAGTCAAGATTGCTTGGGAACATAGACAAGCTGGAAATCTTCCATAGACTGAACGATGCCTTCCAGCCTTTTAAAGTCTTCCTTTAGTTGTGCAATCTCCTCACTCTTGGCATTGGCCTGATTCGAACAGAGAGGGCTTGCATTTTATCATTCAATGAACAGGAAGAAGCTTGACCTTCATTCTTCAAGCTTTGAACTTCGCATCCCAAGGCATAAATTTGACCTCGCATCTCCAAGAGAATATCCATGATTCTGCGAAAATCTGCTCCATTATCGTCCGAGTACTTGCTTCGGCTCAATCTCGATGGAGTGAATGCAGACGATGGTAGATCAGCATAATCTCGCAGGTTTGGCGATGAAACTTCATGACCTTCTTCTGGAAACTGAGATGCATAAACATCCTCTGGGTCTGCTGGTGAGTGACTGACTCCTTCACTTGCTTCAGGACATGAAGACTTCACTCCTTTCTCCTTATCTCCCCCTGTTTCCATGCCTACAGGTGGAGAAGAGTGTTCCTCAGGTTCTCCTTCTTCTCTTCTTTCTTCTTCTGGTCTTTCCTCCTCTATTTCTTTTTCAGCTTCTATTTCTTCTTCTTCCTTCTCCTCTCGCTTCTTTTGTCATTTGTTCCGATTCTTTCGTGGAACAGGACGACTTAAATTCTTCAAAGCCAATGCAGAGATGGTGATGTCTTCCTCATCATCTTCATCCTCAACGAGGAGAGCTCTTCTTCTCTTGGATGGAGCAACCATGGGCTCCTTCCCTTTTCTTTTAGCTGCAGAAGAGATTTGATGAGATTTTGTAGGAGTCTTTTCCTTGAATTTCTCCAACTCCTTACTCAGTTCCTTCAGACGCATTTTGGTCACCATTTTCAGTCCTACCACCATATTATCGCATGGTCGAACACAAAAGATTTGTGGAGGCTGAATATTCAGATGTCTGAATAACTTCGTAACAAGGCTTGGGTAAGGGAGTTGACCTCTGTCCTTCATCATTGCTCTATACATGTGAAACATCACGGTGGGAGAGAAAACCTTTTTCCAAAGAGAATGGCATACATCGCCTTGGCCTCCGAACTTGAAACATCAGTCTTGGAAGTTGATTTCGGTCGGAGGCAATTAATCACAATCTTGTGAAGCAAGATGTTGAATGCACCCATCCTTAAGTAGGTGATCTTTTCTTCTGTTCTCCTGTCCTTCACCAGTTCAAGTGTGGCCCGAGCAATGGAAACTTTGATTGGTTGATATCTTCCTCTTTCGACTTCTAACACATCTCGCCAAAGATATTCATATCCACAACATAGTCTTGGTCTTTAACGCTGAAAGAGAATCTATTCACATCCAAAAAGCTTAGATTTGAATAGAAATGTGCAGTTAATTCAGCATATGACTCTGTAGAGTCAGAGCAGAACTTTTCAAGTTGAAGATAACTGAACTTTTCCCTCAAGTTCATATTCACAGCATCCAGAAAATCAAAATCAACACTCCTAGGGTTTATTACCCCACGCTTTAGCAATTTCGAGTACAGATCCTTTTGCTCCTTCGATCTGAACAAATCTCCCATTTTTCCTTGATTTTCAACCGCAACACCCATTTTTGGTTGAAATTGAATGTATAATTTGTCATCATCATTCCCATCTGCAGGATTCGGCCCGCAGTCAGGAGGATCACTTGGGATATTTGCAAGGGTTTCCTCAGCCACCCATTTTCGAGCAATTCCCAAACTTTCCATTTTTTTCAGAAAGATATATTCGTTCCCATGTCCTTTGTCTTTAAGAAACTCATCAATGTAGTTCAAAGGAGTACGAATTCCTTTTAAGGCACGATATAACTGGTAAATATAAGCGGGCTTTTGAACTCTTACAGGGTCTGCTTCCTCGATGATTTCTTCCTGTTGTTGTTGATCAACGCCTTTAGGACTAGATGGAGGAGAATGACGCTGCTGAGAATGTTGTGGGCTCGCTTGCTGTTCCGGGAGTCACTTCTTCGCAAGATCGAAGTGCGTAGGCCCCTCACTCATCCGCCGTGGTCCCCTGCTTGCGATTCTTGAAGACTTTCTTGAAGATGACATCTTTCTCAGTTTTTGGAAGATTCCTTGCTTGACTTTCCCAGGAAAGATGACAACTTTTTGAGGATTAAACGAAGAAGACAAACGAGAATGGAGGATCCATGCTTTCTAGGGTTTTTGAGAGAAAAGTGAAGAGGAATCGACAGAGCACGATCGGTTAAAAAGAGGGATAAACGAACCGTCACAAAGGAAATAAAAATATGTCTTTTCAAAATAACTGCCTTTTTCCGCAAAAATAGCCATTTCAAAAATAACTTCCTTTTTGAAAATGAAACGATGCAATATTTACGTCAATTAAATATAGCAACAATTTAAACACAGTCTGACGATCGTACCTTTTCAAGATGAGATTGAAGAGAGAAAGACTTACAGTTTGACGGACGTACCAAGACTGTCTTTCAGATAAAGTCTTGTAAGTCTGAGTCTGAAAGTCTTTAGACTTTGATATCCTCATACCTCAAAATGTTGAGTCTGGAACGTATAGACTCAAATTGATTTTTCTCCAAAGGCTTTGTGAATATATCCGCCGTTGATTCTTTGAGTCAACAAATTGAATTGAAACATCTCCATTTTGAACATGGTCTCTAATAAAGTGATGTCGAATCTCTATATGCTTTGCTCTTGAGTTGAGAATTGGATTTTTGGTGAGGTTGATAGCGCTGGTGTTGTCACAATTAATCTCCGTGCATGAGTCTTCAATTTCAAAGTCTCTTAGCTGCTGTTTTATCCATAGAATTTGCGAACAGCAGCTTCCAAGGGCTACATACTCTGCTTCTATTGTTGAAAGAGACACAGTGCTTTGTTTCCTTGAAAACCAAGACACTATCCTGCTTCCAAGCAACTGGCAGGTTCCCGAAGTGCTTTTTCTATCAACTCTGCAACCGGCCAGATCTGCGTCGAATATCCCGGAAGATTAAAGTCTCCTTCTTAGGATACCAAAGACCGATGCTTGATGATGAAGCAACGTATTTAATGATGCGTTTCGCAGCACTGAGATGGGATTCTCTAGGATCTGATTGAAACCTAGCACAAATGCAAACACTCAACAAAATGTCAGGTCTAGAAGCGGTAAGATAAAGAAGTGAACCAATGATGCTCCTGTACAGCTTTTGATCAACTTTCTTCCCTTCTTCATCTTTGTCTATTTTCAAAGAACTTGACATCGGTATGTCGGTCTTTTTGCACTTTTCCAGTCCAAATCTTTTGACAAGATCATTAACATATTTTTCTTGATAAATAAAAGTTCCTTCCTTAAATTGTTTTACTTGAAGACCAAGAAAGAACGTTAACTCTCCCATCATACTCATTTCAAATTCATCCTGCATAGACTTAGAAAATTTATTGCACAGATTTTCATTAGAAGATCCGAAAATAATGTCATCCACATATATTTGAACAAGTAAGAAACTTTTGTTCTCCTTTTTGATAAATAAAGTCGTATCTACTTTACATTTGACAAAACCATTTTGTATTAAAAACTTACTTAATCTGTCGTACCAAGCTTGAGGTGCTTGCTTTAAACCATACAAAGCCTTTTTTAGTTTGAAGACTGAGTCTGGCTTCTTTGGGTCTTCAAACCCTGGTGGTTGTTCCATATAAACTTCCTCTTGGATAAATCCATTTAGGAAGGCGCTTTTGACGTCCATTTGGAATAACCTGAAATTCTTATAACAAGCAAACGCAAGTAATAGTCGAATAGCTTCTAACCTTGCTACTGGAGCGTAAGTCTCATCATAGTCTATTCCTTCTTCTTGCGTATATCCCTTGGCCACGAGTCTTGCTTTGTTTCGTACGACTTTTCCTTTCTCATTCATCTTATTTCTGAACACCCATTTAGCTCCAATAACAGTTTTACCTTTTGGTTTTGATGTCAATTCCCAGACATCATTAATGTTGAACTGTCTGAGCTCTTCTTGCATAGCTTCAATCCAGCTTTCATCAGATAAAGCTTCTTCTATTCTTTTTGGTTCAATTTCAGAAACGAGAGCCACAGTACTAGACTCTTCTCGTCTTTTGGATCTGGTGCGAATTCCTTCATTAATTTCGCCGATTATAAGATCTTTGGGGTGACTGGACTTATGCTTCCAGTTACTTGTTGATTTGTCTGGTTGATGATCTCTCTCTTTGTTTGGATCTTCACGAACATCCTGATGCTGGTTTTCCAGCGTCTGAGATGCTTCTTGAGTTGTAAGCTTTGGAAGGTCTGGAGCAGGTTCAGACTCTTCTTGATGAGTCTAACTTGATTCATCTTGCGTTGAGTCTTGAAATTTGACATTCATTGACTCCTCCACATACTGGCTCTTCTTGTTATAGACTCTGAAGGCTTTGCTTGATGTTGAATATCCAAGGAAGATACCTTCATATGATCTTTCTTCAAACTTACCAACTCGATCTTTTGCATTTTTCAATATAAAACATTTGCAACCGAATACATGAAAGTATGAAACAATAGGCTTCTTATCTTTGAACAACTCATAAGGGGTTTTCTCTAGAATAGGTCTTAAGAAGACTCTATTGATGATATAACAAGCTGTTGAAACAGCTTCAGCCCAAAATCGTGAAGAAATCTTGCTTTCAATTAAAAGAGTTCTCGCCAATTCTTGAAGAGATCTGTTCTTTCTTTCCACAACTCCATTTTGCTGAGGAGTATATGGAGAGGAGAACACATGATTAAAGCCAGATTCATCACAAAATTTTGTAAAATCTTGATTTTCAAATTCACCTCCATGATCTGTTCTTATACTTGAGATAACACATCATTTTTCATTTTGAACATTTTTAGCAAACTTTTCAAAATACGAGAAGGTTTCGAACTTACTTGCAAGGAAATATACCCAAGTAAAACGGAAGTAATCGTCCACAATTACTAGGCAATATTTCTTACCTCCAATACTCTGTGTTCTGGTTGGTCCGAAGAGATCCATATGCAGCAACTGTAGTACATGATTAGTAGAGACATGATTTATTGACTTAAATGAATTTCTTACCTGTTTTCCTGAATACATGGAGTGCATGGATCAGTCTTTTGATAAGGTAATTTGGGTAGTCCTCGAACAAGCTGCTTTTATGAGATTTTGGCTAATTGCTTCATGTTGACATGACCAAGCTTTCGTGCCATAAGCTTGCTTCGTCTTGAATTGAGATAAAACATTGCGATTCATTTGGTTTCACATCCAGAAGATAGATGTTTCCATGTCTACGACCCATGAAAGACTCGAGTAGAGTCTTTACCGATTCCGTAACATATTCCTTCTTGAAAGAAGATCTTGAAACCAATATCACACAATTGACTAATGCTGAGAAGATTATAATTGAGTCCTTCCACTAAGGAAACATTACTTATTGTGAGATTTCCAATTTTCACAGTTCCAAATCCCACAATACTCCCTTTGTTGTTTCCTCCAAATGAAACTTTTCCACCATTTACTTGAGCAAGCTTTATAAAACAATTTGAGTCTCTGTCATGTGTCTTGAGCATCCACTTTGTCAAGATACCACTTTACCTTTTTCTTGACGGTGACTTGCATTTAAAAAAGAGTCTCAAGCTTTCTTTGGTACCCAAACTTTCATGTGTCATAAGCAGTATTAGCCCATATTTTCTTAACAGGTTTCCAAACCATAGGACACTCTTTTTCAAAGTGATCCGGACTGTTGCATTTTGAACATTTTAGAGCATTTCTACCTACAGATTTTACAAAAACTTTCGTGAAGTGATTTTTGTAAACCTCTCTCGAGAGTCTTTTCTTAATTCTTTCTTTCACTTTAGGAAAATCAATCAAGGGAATTGTTTCTTCTGACATACCTAGACCGAACTTATTGAAGTAAGGTCTTTTGCTGAAAGAATTTTCTCAAGTTTTTCAGACCCTATAGAAAATTTCTTTGATATATTTGATAAGTCTTTTTTTAAGAAAGCATTTTCTTTTAAAAGATTATCTTCATTTTCTTTAAGATTAGAAACATACAAGTCTAGACTTTTAACTCTTTCTACTAAAACATTTTCCTTTTGTTTTAGAGCTGAGTTCTCCTTTTTCAGTTCGGAAATTCTTTTGAGAGAAGTCTTAAGACTAAAACATAGTTCATCAATGTATTTAGAAACTTTGACAGGAATTTTAAAATTACTTGTCTCAAATTCACTGTCTGAGTTTGATTCAGAGTCTGAGTCTGATTGTGCCATCAGACATAGATTGGCATATTCATTATCACTTTCTTCACACTCGTATCACTGTGTTTCGGCTTTGAGAGCTTTTCGAAATTTTTCAGCTTTTCCTCTCTTCTTCTTCAGAAGAGGACAGTTGGGTCTGATGTGTCCCTTTTTCTTACATTCAAAGCAGACTACGTCTTTGTTTGGTTCCTCATCATCACCGAGACTTGGTCCGCTGTCTTTGAAAGCTTTGTTTCTTTGAGTTGAACCTTCTTCCTTTTCTATTCAGTTTTCTGAATCTTCTTATCATGAGAGCAAGCTCCTCATCGTCCACATCATCTTCAGAATCTGTATCATCAGAATCATCATTTGATTTTAACGCAATGTATTTCTTACCTTTTGGATCTTCATCTTCATTGATCCATTCCACTTCATAAGACTGAAGAGTTCCAATTAGCTCGTCGACAGATAGTGGCATAATTCTTTGCGTCTCTCTTATCGAAGTCTTTATGTGATTCCAATCCTCGGGAGAGTCCACGCAGAGCTTGTTTACCTTCATGGGATCGAAGTTGGTTGACCTTGATTTTCAAGACCATTCACAATATCTGTAAAACGACTAAACATGTCAGATATAGATTCTCCTGGTTTCATTTTGAAGGCTTCGTATTGACCGAGAAGAATGTTGATTCTTGTTTCCTTCACTCGATCTGTTTCTTCATAGGTGATATGTAATCTATCCCAAACTTCTTTTGTTGTACCACAAGAAGATATTCTATTATATTCAGTTGGTGATAAAGCACAATATAAGGAGTAAATTGCTTTTGCATCGAGTGTTTGTCTCTTGATTATTTCTTCCTGAGACATTCCGCTGGTTTCATCAGTTTCTTTTCCTCTTTCGAGACCGATGCGGTGGTAGGAGTAATTCTTTTTCTACAACGTCCCATTCCAAAGGATCCTTTGATCGTAGGAAAGCTTTCATCTTGTTCTTCCAGATGTTGTAATCCTTTCCATCAAAGTAAGGTGGTCTGGTATTGCTTTGCCCTTCCATCAGCCCTGGTGCTAGCATACTAGCCATGGATCTTTTACTACTAAGTAAAACACTTCAAATAAAGTAAGTACACAGGCTCTGATACCAATTGATATTACTAGTATGAGTACCTAGAGGGGGGTGAATAGGTATATAAAGAATTTTTCTCAGACAATTGCACAATACTAGACAGTTGGAGAAAACGATAATCAAAGTAAGACTGAGAGAAGAGAAAATTGAACACGCGGTTTATAATGGTTCGGCTTATATCAAGCCTACGTCCACTCTTCTTCACTGACAGCCTATTGGCTGGATTCCACTATGAACAAGAGAGAAGTTACAGCACAGTTTTGCCTTGATTCCACAATGTAGATGTTCTACCACACCTCCTCAAGATTTCTCACAAATATAGACTCTCTCTTTCGTATACAAGTATTCGCTCAAAAGATTTGTCTAAACAAAAAGGAGCTTCAGACTTTGGAATTCTTCTATCGCGCACTCCTTGAACAACTAAGACAGTCTTCCTTATATACTCCTTTATGCCATCATACCCGTTGGCACTTACTAAAGGAATTCCTCCAATCTACCCGTTGGACAGAATCAATTAGGAAGATTGTTCAAGCTATTAAAGGAATGTGTTGATAGCCCATCAATCCTGTTCGCCCATACAATCAGGATCTCGGTTTCCATAAGCAGAACCTTCCAATAATATTTAGGCAATCACCGGATCTTCAATTTATCGAGTCAATCTTCGATCAATCAAAGAACTCCGTTATGTCTTCTCCAGCCATTAGATCTTCTCCAGTTGATAAGGTTAAATCCTTAACGAAACATCCAGTTCTGGATAACCTTTCTTCAACGGATTAGAAACTGTCAATGAGGATAGACTTTGAGTCTTGAGTCTGGCTATCCGGAGGTCTTCAGACTTTAAATAGCAGAGTCTGCAAGCCTTCAGACTAGACTGATAGAAACGTTTTGTCAACTTCAAAACACTTCAAGAAGATTTCTCCAACAGTGCCAAATTAGGAAAGATTGCGTTATCTAATGAAGCTGGGAGAGGATAGAGTTATTATCTTTTAAAATTATAGTCATGATGAAGAGAACTACTTTAATTTCTTATTTTGGACATATCACATATTCTCTTTATATAAGAAAATGGACGTCGATGTGGAATTCCTCACCTTGGGCGACGCCTAGAGGTTTTAGGGTTTTTTCTTCCATCACCATGGATAGGGCAAACTCTTACTAGAAGAGAGAAAAGCTCTTATAGGAAGAGAGGTTTATTCTGTTGTCACTATCTATTTACTTGAGTTGTAGAATTTTTCACTATGGAGTAGTAAAACACCAAATAGAGAGAGCCTACTGAACAAATATAGTGAGACTATTTCCCAATAAATAAACAAATGAAAACATAACATTTCTCTATATTATGGGCCTGATTCACAACAAAGTTTAAACTAATTCATAAGTGCTTATTTTATGTGTTTGTCCAATTCAGTATTATAGCCTATACTAGTGAAATGTCTATGTAGGGATCTAAGACTACAAAATTATATCTTGTTAACACCTAAATTGTAGTGACCCTATTTAATCATTCATTGCACAAGAAAATTAGGATTTGACCCTAATTCCAAGATAAAAAATTGTTAATTTGCATTTGCATATTATTAGCATTTTTCATTCAATTACTTTTTGCATTCTAATTAGACTAGTGCTAAATGGGTTAAAAATAAGCAGAGCTTAATAAAAAATTATCTTGACCAAGCTTGTGACATCCCAAATTTTCAATTCTGTTTTCTTATGAACGAATCGGGCATTTCATTGACGTGTTTGTAGGGCTATTCTCAGAACTGATCATTCTTAAGATAACTAAACTATATGGGGAAATTATTAGGAAATTTAAGGCAAATAGACTTGAGAATTCGACTAGGAATCGGCTTCTTAATCGTGCTAATCTTTAGAGGCCATTGCGGCACAGTTAAAAATCGATTTAAGACCAGAGATAGGTCTGGTCGACTGAGATGTGTGGCCGATCGTGGGTGACTCCACTAAATTGGAAAATTCTCGTCGACCGACACTAATCTGATTTTACTGTCGTTTTGGTACCCTGTGTCCGTATTTGAATTCTCGAGATTTTCACGACAATCAAGAGTCGCCAATGAGTCGAGTGGGTTCATAGTGGCTCGAAGAAAATCAACTACGGGTCATTTGCCTTAAAAAGTTCTGAAAAGTACCCGATAGTTTAGGTCACGCTAAAAACGCGCCGAATGAAAATTAACCGCCAATTCGAGTTTGATTTCAGAAATTGAAGTTTTGGCCATGTCACAATATATTTTAGGAGTCGACTCAGTCTCAGAAGATTTTTTTCTGACAACCGACACTTTTTGGGAAAAAGTCGTCGCCGGGTTGTTTTAGTGCAGAAAATGCTGGAGATGGTTTTCAGTTGCAAAATTGAGATGCATGTTGGATGCATTGGTGAAGAAAAATAACGAGTGAAACATTGAGGCGTTGATTGATTTTTTATGAAGCCAAATGAGGATGAATTGAGATTTTTCAAGTGTCCAATTGAGAGGAGATGATGCCAATTTCGTAATCCCCCTCATGCCTAGCCAAAATGCACCATTTGAGGTGTTGTGAGAAGTGTTGGTGTGGCTCATTGGAGGCCAAGGGATTATACATGGCCAAGACCAAGTCTTGGAGATATTTGTGGAAAAATCAAGCCCAAGGGACCCTCCATCCCTTTTTCATCTCTATCTCCTTGCATTCTGTTGACACCTAAATTTTGACGATTTAGTTTATTTATTTATTACATAGGAAATTAGGGGTTAATTTTTATTAATTGCATAGCATATAGATTTATATTTGCATTTATTTTGTTATTTGCATTTTATCTATTGGACCGGTGGCGGATGAATTCGAATTTAGATGGATCAGGCCCACGAAGCGAGCAGTTGGCCCAAGCCGCGTTTCTTTTAATAATTAAAAATTATCTCATTGGAATATAATATTTTGAAATTTTTCCGGGATATGAATATTTTGGATAAGAGCACATGTGTGAAAAAATATTGCGATTTATCTTTGCGAGATTTGGATTTCGAGAAAATACTCATCGTAATCTTAAATCTTTATCAATAGTGATCGGTTGGTGAAAATGTATCGCGGATGTAGATTTGAAGGGGAAATCGAAAGCTTATCTCTTACCCCCTATAAAAGCAACCGTGTACGATGACTAGGGGGAACTTCTCTTCGGTAAAAAAAAAAAGGTCAAGTAAAAAGAGAGAGAAAGGTTTTCTTCCTCGTCTATCTTCAGCAAAAAGAGGGTTTCTTTCTCTTTTCTTTTTTCCTGACAAACTGCAGGGAAAAGGAAAAGTTAGAGAGAGCATTGCCGTGAGAGAGGGAGAGTGACAGAAGAGACGAGAGGAGAAGCGGAAAAGCAGAAAAAGGGGGTGATTTGACCCTCACTGTTCATCATCTCCCCAAGCTCGCTGCTCACCCTCTGTTCTGCTCCGCGAAGCCCGACGTCCTCCTCCACCTCGTTGTCCGTTCGCCGCCGGTCTCGCCGCTCCGTCCGTTCCTCGACGCCTGCGCTTGAGATCTGCTCGCGACCCAGCACTCGGCGTTCCCTGCTCCCGTTGTGACCGGCGCTAGCTGAGCCTCCCTTGCCACACGAAGCCCGCCGTCACTACCGTCGGCCATCATCCCTCGAGACCTCCGCCCACGACGCGCGAGTTCAGCTCCAAGGCCCGTCCACCACGGTCACCGAGCCTCTGCCGCATCTCCGCACCACTCTTGCAGCCAAGCCCGAGCACCGCCCATCGCCCAGCAACTGCTCCGCCTCCGATCAGTGACCCAGATCGAAGCCCGGCGGACCCGCACCATCTTTACTCCCCCGAAGCTACTGCCGATCCGAGCTTGACTGACCCGAACCCGCCGCTGCTCCGCTCGTCCGCCAACAATGACCCACAACGCCTAAGCCTGCCGCGCCCACGCCGCCGAGCACTGATGCTGATCCGCCCAACGCCGGCCCTTGCCCGTCCGGACCCGAGCCTCCCTAGCTCTGCTTCTGTGTTGCTGCCACCGTTGGTTCACCTTGGTCGGAGCCTCCTTTGCCGAACCGATTAGCCAGCTCCCCTTGGAAATCCACGAGTGGTGTCTGGAAAAGAAGAAAAACGGAAAAAGAAAAAAGAAAATCTGATTAGGTGGTTTTTCTTTTCTTTTATTTTACTTTTTTTAAAATATTCTGTTTTAGTGGACTTGTTCCTTGATATATTATTGATATCCCAATATGAAATAGTCCCTCAAGCTAGGGATTGACAGTCCGATTTTCGCGCCCGAAATCCGACTCGCAATCCCTTATAAAAATCGACAATCTAATCTCAAGCCCGAGATTCGATTCGCGATTTAATTGAAAATTGGTCAACCCGATCTCATGCGCGAGATATGGTTCACTAATTTTTGGATATCAATCTTATCTTGTTTGATTTGCCATCGTCAAGTTAGTTAAGTCGAATCTTATTTTCGTAAAATCAAAAAATCAAAAAAATCTTAATTAGGATTATGTTTGTTGTCATCTTGCATATTTAGGATTGCAATCTTATTTTTTAAATAAAAAAAAAAAAGGTGCATTCATTTAGGTTGTTAGTTTTTTATTTGAATTGCATGTTAATTATGTGAAAACTTTAATTTCGAAATTAATTTAAAAAAATCATAAAAAATCATTGTGCATATTAGATTAGAATTGCATGCTTCATTTTAAATTTAGATAATCTTTTAAAGATAAATGGCATTTTAGATTTAGATAATGTCTTAGTTTAAATTAGATTTAATATGACTTAATCCCTAGTTTAAATTAGATAGAATCTTAATTTAGCTAGATCATTTGAAATTTCATAAAATTTGTCTTAGGATAAATTAGTTGCAATTTCTAGGATAGATTGCATTTTTAATAAAAAATGTCATATGCATATGTCATGTAGAATTAGGGCATTCTTTGCACGTCATTGCATACTAAGATTGCATATTATTGGTTTAGATAATTTCTCCTAAATAGATTGCATGCTTATTAGGAAAATAAAAATCATATGCACGTCATATAGAATTAGTTTCATACAATGCACGTCATTTAGTGATTTTTGTTAGGTGCATTTAATTAGAAATTGCCCGTCATATTGCTTAGGTCATATAGCTAAGTCATGTTGCCATGTCATATCATTTCATGTTAAATTAGTGGCATGCATTGCATATTGCATGATTTTCATTAATTAAGTGAAAACAAGACAAAAATTTGCGTGTTAATTAGAAATCATATTTAGGACTGCTGATGTGAATTCTAAATTAACATTGCAGATGCTTTCGTTGCTTTGAGGTAAGTTCTGCATCATTTATTCATTTGCTTTCTTGAGTGTTAAATTGGTGGTATGCGCACATGTATGATTACCTCACATGTTAGGAAGTTTATTTAAAATCAATTCAATTGCCAAACATTTTTGAAAATAAAAAGAATGGTACCGAAAGGGCATTAGAGAAATCTAATGTAATCAAGTCCCCGTACCCATAAATCTCTGGTTCGTAGGAGTAACGTAATTCTCCCATTATTTTACTTAGGTGTCTAATCGACCTACCATAAATTGATTAGTGGCGACTCCTAAATAAAATCAATTTGCATGTTAAAAATTCAAACCTAAGTCGCGAATTGGTATGGGCTTGGGAGAGCCCAAGTTAAGTCTAGGCTTAACAATTCATTAGCCAAACCCTAGGTGGTTCACACCCCCAAAAAATCAGGTCGCGACACATTCTCTCACCCACCGTCCACCTCCATCCCCTCTCTCCCGATTCCTTCGTGCGACACCAGCACCAGCAGAGAGAAAGGAACCCAGCTTCTTCAATCTTCGGTCAGTTTGCACCAAAGGAAAGGCCACGTCTTCTTCTCCACCGAGATCCCTGCAGGCTGCCACGCATTCGTTCATCCTCATCTCCGGTCAATCTTCAGCGAAGAAGACCACCTTGCTGCATCCGAGCGGCGCTGCATCCACCTTGGTCGGCCACTCACGCCAGCTCCACACCCCCACCAAACCGCACGTCTCTGCCAGCGTTTCTTTCCCCACGGAGTTGTCACCGAAATCCCTTGAAGCACCAACGTTGACCCTTACTCAGCCAACGTGCGACAGCTGCCTCTTCTTCGGCCAACACCGCAACCCATCGAAGACCAACAAAACTGCCGCAGCTGCTTCACCGTCCACGCATCCAAGCTGCTTCTGCGTGGGCTCTCTTCATCATTCGGTCCAAGTCTCCAAGCTTGGTCAGCGTTCAGCGAAGAAGAACGCCTGCCAGCTACCTTCGTCCGCGAGGTCTTCCACGAAGCAGATCCGTGGCCGCGTCTTCCCCAGCTCAGCCACCGAAGCTGCTTCTGTCTTCGGTCCAACAGCCCAGCAGTTGGGCCATTGAAGCCCACGAATTGATTTCATCAAAACCAGCAGCTTCTTTGGGCCTTCTTCTTCAGCCATGAAGCCTGCGAAGTCTAAGTCCAGCAGCCCATCAACTGAAATTTGAGGCCCAATTTCCAGTAAAGAAATGTGAAGCCCAAGTGAATTCGCAAGCCCAGTTTTTGAAGCCCAAAAATCCAGCAACTCCATTAAGCCCAATCGCAGCTAGACCCAAGTCCAAGAGTAAGCCCATTCCAGTGCAAGGACAAATCTCATTTGGGCTGAGATTTGTTGGGTCAAGCTTAAGGCCCGGTCCAAGCCCGCTAGTGTTGTCGAAAATCCGATTCCGGCTGCCGTCATGTCGCCGTTGCGGTGATTCGATCTCCGCTTTTGTCAAGTGAGTTTTACTCACTAAAGCTTTCTTAGTTTGCTAATTATACTTAAGGTTGGTTAGATTTAATTAAATGCAATTAGGTGGTTAGATTAGTTTAGATCAATTAAATTAGAGACTTAATGATGCATGTTAGGTGGTTATAAATAGATATTAGCAAGTAGACATGACATGTTATTTATGGAACGAGTCTCGGTAATTTTCCGGGCTTGTCTCGGTATCCACCCGGCATTATGAGCCTAAATTGGATTTTTATAATTATTTATTTAATTTTCGAAATTAATTATTTAATTATTTATCTTTCCGGAAATTTAACCGGGATGGCTGGTGACCGGAATTTCGTGCTAATTGTCGTGGTGCAGTCCGTTTATTTATTTGAGCTTTATTTGGTGCTAAAGTAATTTAGGAGTGAATTTAAGATTTATTCCTAAATTGAATCTGGAGAAGGTCAGGTGGGACCGTAAAGCCACTAGTTCTTGAGAGGGTTGGGTGGGACCGTAAAGCTACTAGTTCTTGAGAGGGTCGGGTGGGACCGTAAAGCCACTAGATCTTGAGAGGGTCGGGTGGGACCGTAAAGCCACTAAATCTAAGGAATTGCTTAAAGTAGGATGAACGACCTAGAAAGGGTCCGACTGATATGAAATCGACTAAGTCGATTTGATCGATGCTTCGATCGGTGATGTGATTGTTTGAATGCCTATTGAACTGTACTAATATGCAGATGGAATTTGAGGCCAAGGTAAGTCCTCCAACTCGTGCCGTGTTTAGGCAGCCTATAGTGTATTGGCTTTCTAATCGAGTCTTAGGGGGTAAGACTCGCTGAGACGTGGTCTCATTGGTTATTGAATAACCATTTCAGGACCCTGAGGAGAAGTTAAGGAAGAGGAACCTGAAGGGGAGAAAGACTTTTGAAGAAGAAGATGATCCAGAGAGGGATCTTGAATATAACCCGGATGTGGACTGAGATCCCATCCCTTTTGTAAACCCTGTCTTAGTATAGATAGGTGTGAGACAAGTATGTTGTGAATAGTATTGTAAATATACTATGAGTTGTGCTGTTAATGAAAGTGTGGTTATGAATTTCAATATGAAAAATATGGCCTACTTTCCTATCCCATTGTTTTATTGTCTGGGGATTTATAACTGCTTCCGCATGTGCTTAATAAAAAGAAAGGGTCGGCGATACATAGTCCTGGGATATCGCATTCTAAAATCGACCAAGTAGAAGGATGTGCGCGCGTCCGAGGATCGGGGTGTGACAAAGCTCGTGGGAGCATGGTTTGGCAAAGTTCAATGATGACTTATGGTGGCCGAAATTTACATGTGATGCGCACATGGAAGGTATCAAATTAGGAAAATAAAATCCTAATTCCTCGCCCTCTTTCTCTTAAGATTTAGGATAAATAAATACAATATATGTCATACATACTAAACCGACAAATAAAATCCTATACTAGATATTTGTTGAGTATCTATATTTATATTGTTCTATATAAGTGATAAAATTTCGACTAACCTTCCAAAGCATCTTTGTACGAAAATATATAAATTTAGAACCATATATTGAATGGTTGTCACGACCTACCTCTTGGTAGGGAGGAAAATAAGTTTTGGAGTATTACCTAAAAGACAAGTTTATGACTCATGATTAGGCGCGGGCTCTTCCAAATTCATACCTCGCTTAATTTTAGGGTGTTCATAAAATTTTTCTAATGATGAGTCACCACTGGCCTATTGGGGTCGGCTAGAAACTAAGTAAAGCATGAGGGTATACTCCACTTTCTATGTAACTAGAGAATTTAGGGTCAAGAATTCAGTTACACTAATTGATTAATTAGTGCTCTTTCAATACCTAATCTTATTCATTTCAAGAAGATTTTTGTCTGGTAATCTGGATCAATTTTAGACTTATCCACTAACATGTAAGGTGATCATCCGGATGCGCAATTATTAAAATAACAATCAGCAACTAATATGATGTTAAATAAATTGCATTGGGAGGGCAAGCATCTAACATTACCAAATAAGGGTACATCATCTCTAACTAAGCTAAAGGGAAACTATAATCAACGTACAGAAAGTGTGCAATCAAAAGCATTCATTTTTAAGGACAATCAAAATCCTATGGTAAAGACATAAGGGCTTGTTCAATTTTGAGCACAATTTTCTTATCAAAGATTTTCGCACATGTGAAGATAAGGCAACCCGAAAATACTATTTTAAAGTTGTTTCGAGAAATTTTAATTTTTTAATTTTAATTTTTTGGTATTTTTAAAAAAATACGAATTTTTTTAAATTTTTGAAGACTTTTTAAAAAATTTCTATATTTTTTATATATATTTTTTGAATTTTTAAAAATAAAATTTTGGAATATTTTCGCATTTTATATAATCCGAAAATAGGGACGGGCCGGGCCCCATGGCCGGGTCCAAACATGGGCTGTAACAAGCCTACAAGACGGGCCAAGGACAAAACGAGCCATTATAAAAGGCCCCAACCTACTAACAAACAAGCTCAATCCGAATCTAACTATACAAAGCCTAGCCTGTACTGACTAGACCGGACAAGTCCGAATCCATCAGTCTAAATAAACCTGAATCTTATTAGACCAATTAAGCCTATGTCCTCTCTCCTTTTCTCCAAGCCATCTTCTTGCCTCTTTGCTCAGTACAAACTGAGAAGAGAGTCCGCACACACACTCGTGGTCGAGGCTCACCACACCAGACCGTGAAGAGACTTTACTTGTCGTTGACTGGTACGACCATCACCGGACCACCATAGCAAGCCACTTTCGACCACCAGACAGCCAGTAATCTCCACCACTATTTGGGTGGGGCTCACGCTCACTGTCAAACCACAAATACAAAGAACATCCACAGGAATATGGCAAAGCACAAGACAAACGACAACCGAAATTCCAGGAGATTCGGACTAGGTAGAAATGAAATATGACTAACAAATGTATTCGGCAATTAATAGGCATTTATGAATCCTTAGAATAAATAGGAATGCGGGACTAAAAGGAATGGTTTTAGTTCAGGCATTCCCTCAAACGTATGGTGAGCATCGAAGATATCGAACATTTTTAGAACTCGAACTCAGGTCTAGAACAAAAAAATCACCAGGGAATGCTGAACATTAAGTGTCGACTCAGTTAAAAAGAAATCGCTCAAGAACTAGAGACACCAAGTTCGGTTCCTTCTTAAAACAGAACAGAGCGAGGCAAAAAGGAGTTCATGGGAATGAGTTTCGATCGCGGAAATCCCTTCTTGGCTCGGAGATGGCAGTTACAGGGCGAGCTCACGATGAGTTGAGCTATGGCCGACTGCCTCACGATGTCGCTGAATCGAGATCCTCGGAAGAGGAGGCCCGCGGGCTCGAGTGTGTCAGCTAGGGTTCGTCGGCTTGCGACGGCGATGGTCGGGTAATGCTGAGTCGAGAACGTAGCTCGGCTCCGTATTTCGCTCTTTCCGTCTCTCCCTCCCGAGCTCACTCTCTCCCTCTGCCCAGACCTTCAGCCAAGCTTCCCACGAAGCCTGCAGAACAGTGGAAGCGTAACTTTGACACCTCGCCCATGTTGGGATCGTTAGAGATTGGAAGGAGACGAGACAGATCTGCGCTCAACGTTGTGATAATCTTGTCCAACTTCCGGGAAAAGAGATGGGATTTTTTATTGTGGATTGCTTGACGGAGGGAGTTAAGTGGGAACCAGAAAATGAGAGAACAGAACGACGGGAAGGAGAAGCCTTGTGTAGAGACAGGGGCTAGGCTCCTTTCTTGTCTTCTTGGGCTCAAGTTGTGGGCTTAAAGAATTAAAGAAAAATGGGCCGAAAGAGAGGAAGGGAATTAGGGAAATGGGTCAAAGGGTGAGCCGAAAGTTTTAGACAAGTGGGCCAGACATGCTGGCCCGCTCGAATTCATTATTTTTTTAATCATTTTCATTCATATTTATTCGTCCTTTTTATTCTTTTTTTACTTTTTTATTTTTATCTTTTTTAATTCATTTTTATCCTTTAAAATCTTTTTATAATTTTGTAAAATAAATGAATACTTAAAATGTCGACAAAAATTCAAATATCAACATAATTTACATATTGTTGATCGAAATGATGTTCAACAAACAAACAAATAAGGTCTTACCATGTCACATCCCGATCCTCAAGTACGTGTCCATCCCTCACCTAGTCGATTAATAGCAACACTAGGACGCATCGCCAATCCTTTTATTTTAATACGCATGGGGAAGCATAAAATAATCCCCAAACAATAAAACAATGAGATAAAAAAGTAGGGCCATATTTTTCACTATTGAAAAGACATAACTACACTTTTATACAAGGCAAACCACATAGTATATATTACATTACTATTCACTAAAGGCTGAACTATCACACATCAGTTCTTAGCCTAGGTTTGCAAACAGGATGGGATCTCAGTCCTCATCCAAATCGTACTCTAGATCCTCCTCGGGATTATACTCTTCTTCAGATTCTTCTTCTTCTTCTTCTTTAGGTTCGTTCTTGAGCTCTTCTTACTCAAAATTCACCTCAAGCTCGTCCTCAGGTTCCTCCTCCTCTACGTACTCTTCAGGGTACACCTATTCTTGTTCAACCTCTCCCTCTAGCATGCTCCAGCTGGAGTCTACTGCTGATTGCTTGGGAGAGTCGATGTCACTCTTGAGCTTATGATTTTTAGCATCAGTCGCCGCTCCATCCTTGGGATCTGTCGTTCCTTCCCCGAATGCTTCCTCTAAAACGAATAGAGGTGCATCACCTTATGGCATGTGACCCTCTCTTCGCTCATCATGATATTCCCAATACCACAACCAATACTTATGGAGCCTCAAGGCGTCCTTACCCACATCAATTCAAACGATCGATTTAACCAGAACATACTCTAATATTCTGGATGAAGGTGTATCGGAAAGTGAGTTTCTATCTCAGTGACTTCCTTGGGTATACTGAAATGCATAGGAGAACGAGAAGGTGGAGGTGCTGCCATCTAAGGACCTGAAATGTTGTCCCACAACCGGAATGAGATTACATCTTAGCAAATTCTACCCCCTAAGACCTGATTAGAAGGCCAATATGCCAAACGGGCTGCCTAAGTACAACACGGGTCAGAGGACTTATCTTGATCTCAAATTCCACTTGCAAGTCAGTACAGTTTAATAGCCACCCAAACAATCACAACAGATCAAAACATCAATCAATTGACCTAGTCGATTACGTGTCAAATTGACAATTTCCCGGTCATTCTAGCCATTACTATCCATTCTCAACTGATAACACCAATCACCGAGTCACGTGCATTCTCCAAGGTGATGGAACCGATCACCGAGCCACGTGCATTCTCCGAGGTGACATTCCTTATTATCGAGCCACGTGCATTCTTTGAGGTGATATATCTTATTACCGAGCCACGTGCATTCTCCGAGGCGACATTCCTTATCACCAAGCCACATGCATTCTCCAATGATATATATATCTAGTCACCGAGCCATGTGTATTCTCCGAGGCAATATATCTTATCACCAAACCACGTGCATTCTCCGAGATGACAAATCGAATCATCAAGTCCATACTATGTCTTTCTCCAAGATGACATCCTCAGTCATCGAGCCGACATGATACAGTGAAATCAATTTCTCATTTACTTGCTAAAATTAAACAATTCTAAAGTAAAATGCTCATCCATACAATTTCACTCAATTTGTGCAATGAGGTACTCAATTAAATAAATAGAGATCACCACTATGATCAGCACGAAATTCGGTCGCCGACCATTCTAGTCTAATTTCTAGAAAATAAATAAATAATTAAATAATCACAAAAATATTAAATATGTAGTAATAAATCCAATTTATGCTCGTAATACCTAATTGGAAGCCGAGACAAGCCCGGAAAATTACTGAGACTCGTTCAATAAATAATACGACTTGTCTACTTGCTAAGTACACTAACCATTTGTGGCATCCCAAAATTCAAGGCGACCTCCAGATATATTAAGGCCTAGGAATAGGTGATGGAAGTACCATCAAGTTGTACTGTAGTCATTTGATTCATAATTCGCAATAAGATTTATGGCCAAACTTTTAATGGATAATTATTTGATAGGAAAGAAAATTCTATTCTTGGCTATGTGGTTTATAGGCTGGAATTTATTAATTTATGTTGCAAGCTTTATGGCCAAGTGAATAAATGTAATTAGGTAATTATATGATGGGTAATTAGGTGATGATTAAAGGGAAAAATTAGAAGAGTGGGTAGAATTTTATTGGCCCAAGATCAGCCCCACCATTCGGCCCTTTTGGCCTGGCCCGCGAAGCTCAAAGGAAAGGAGCTGCCGTCGACCAAGCGGGAGGAGGCCCAGCCCATGAAGCCCGTAGAGCTGTCGATGAAGGAGGGGAGGCCCATGAGAGGCCCATCCTCTTGCATGGCAATTACCAAGTGGCTTAGGGGACTTACCAAGTGTCACCTGCATGCAAAGAAATGATTACATGCTAATCATGAACGGGAAGAAAGAAGAAGGGGCGGATTGAGCAAGGGGGGGTGTCGCACGAAGAGAAAGGAGGAAAGAGAGAGAGAGTGACCGTCTGAGAGAAAGAGAGAAGAGAGAAAGGGAGAGAGCGAGGGAGCGAGAGAAGAAGGGGAAGAGGGAGACCGATCACTGCTGTTCGTCGCCACCGTCGAGCCGCCGAGTCCCGCCTTGCCCCGCCGTCTTTGCTCACTGTTTTGTGCTCGGATTAGAGGCAAGTAGAGTCCTAAAACCTACCATTTTCTTGCCGTGATATATATTGTAATGGATGATAAACTTTGATTGTGGTAGAAGTGAAGAAATTCGAAGCTCTAGGGAAAATATGGTAGCCTTGCAGTCTGTTTTCTAGAAAAGCAGTCTGACCTTTGATGAGTTCTTGAGCTGCATGCAATTTTTTAGTTGGAATCTCACTTTGACTTCTCGATGAAAGTTTTAGAGAACTTCTTGGAGAGTAAGATATCAAAATTTCAGAAGAAATGAACAAGTATAGACCGGTGAAACTATTTTTCTTTGAAGAAGTTAGATCTGGAAATCGTAATACTGACCTAGTATGATTATGTGAATTTTATAAAATTCTCCGGTTGAAATTTGATCTCGTGTTCTGAATAAAATTTTAAGATGACATGTTAAGAAGTAACATACTAAAAATTTAGAGGAAATGGACTAGTTTAGGTTGGTTAAACAATCTATATTCAAAACGGTTAGAACTGGAATTTGGTGCCGAGGGTTATAGACGATTATGGTTATTATAGATTTTAATCTATCACAAATATGGTTTTGAGTTCTTCATGATATGGTGTCCTTCACAGAATATTTTCCTCTAGATGTTGTATATAAAATGTCAAATTTTTAGAATTTATAAAGGCTGTTTACTAAATTTTCAAGAATTATGACCAAAGGAGTGCAATTTGTTTTTATCCGAAATTGTTGTATTTTCAAAAATAAATGAAATTGCTCCATGTGATATAATGTTTTGAGTGTTTGATTATGCTGCATATGTGGTGACATATGGCATGTTATATGACATCAAAAGCTGGTTGAGAACTTTGATATTGTTGCATTAAATGTCATGTTGAAATTGAAATTCATGTGTAAATATAAATTGAAATAATAACAAGACCGTCGGAGGTGTGAGCCGACGATGCCTCGGGAGTTTCGAGATGCCTGGAGTGTATGTGCCGGATGTCCTCGGAGTTTCGAGATGCCCGGAGGTGTGTGCCGGAAGCCTCAGAGGTGTGTGCCGGGGGGGATACCTCCTGATGCTAGTTGGAATACGAGATGTCCGGAGTGTGTGTACCAGAGGTTTATCGCGATGCCAAGTTGGATGCGAGCGATAAATTGTGGAATGCAAACATTGGTCCCTAGAAAGAAAAATGATGTGATCTAATTGAAAGATAAAGATCAATAATTGAATCATGCGCATGGATGTATGCTTGATAGCATGGATGATATGAATCATAGTGATATATGTTTTGGCTGCTTGATGATACATGTATAAGTGCATGGTGGTATATGCACATTGCATGATGATATGCATGACTGCTCGATGATATAAGTACAAGTGCATGGTGATTTATGCATGTTGTATGGTGATATATGCATGGATGTAAGGTGAGGTATGCTTGAATGCATGAATGATATATGTTTTATTCTTGATACCTTGATTGTTTTGTTTGACGCATTGTGTAGTTTGGTGGATCTTTACTGCTGAGTGGTTGTACTCACCCCTTTTGGGGATTAACATTTCAGATTAGAAAGATGCATTTGCTACCAATTGCACGTGGTACCTATTATAGATTGTCATATGATGTCGAGGTGGAGTGCACAGAGCATTCCTGTGTTAGTTTGCCTGGTCTAGTGTATGTCCGAGTCCGTGTCTTAGTAATGTACAATGTGGGTTTTGCTAATGGCCCGATTATCCATGAGTTTTTGTCTGTTCATGTCCGGCATGGTGGAGTGATGCTAGGGATGCTGCCGCCGCCGCCGCCCGATGCACCAAGTTGGGTGTGATGGCACATATAGCTAGTGGGAGCTGACACTTTTTTAGGATAGCCGATGCTTGTTGATGGAGGGGTGTACATGTTTGATGTAGGGTCGAGTTCTCTTTTGAGTTATAGCCAAGTATAGTTAAAAATCTTGGCATTTTGCTGTGCTGACCCGAAATATTCATCATGAAAATATAAATAAAAGTGACTTGGCTTTGTTTTTTTATTTGGAGCATAGGTGGTGTGCATTGCATTATTGTTATTAAAGTGAGGATTGGTGAGATACGTTTATGCTTCCGCTAATGAACTGCACTAAGACCTTTACAAAAAAAAAAATGGAAAAGTATTCTATTGATCAACTCCTATGCACTACTGTTTCACTTTAATTAAAAAGTTACCTTATTGGTATATAGTAGGATGAATGACAAGTACCTGTGGTGACCCTAACGGATCGGGGGCTGTTGAGGGGTGCCACACCATTTGCCTAACATACATAGGTAAACTCTAATTTAATTATTCTAATATAATTTATCCACCCAATTACACTTAATTAAATCTAATCAATCCCTAAGCATCATTAGCATATTAAGCAAGAATTAGTGAGCAAAACCCACCCGTTTAACAATTTGTTCTGATCGAAACGTCGGGAATGAAGCGAGGGTCACTTTTCTCCAAAGCGAGCCTAAGATCCGAAGTCCACAAACACCTCAAAATGGGTTTTAAAGTTGCTGTAAAACCCACTTCCAAATCTTATGTTTTGGCTGGAAAAATAGAAGAAAACAAGGCTGAAGTGGCGGCAGGGCTCGGGAGAGACAACGGGGATGGTCTCGAGTCCAAACCGGCAGTTTGGGTGGCTGGCCTAGACTAGTTCTCCTTTGGCTTCTCAAGTCACAGCTCGGTGGCTGGAACAACGACGTGAGGTGCGGCTAGGCAAACGGCGATGCACATGGGCGGTGGTGCGTGAAATGACGATGGCGAGGCGGCGTGAGGTAGTGACGGTAGCTTCGATTTCTCCTGCTGGTTGCTGGCATCAAATAAGCTGAGAGAGAGGGGGAATGGAATGGGTTTGGTTGGCCAAGGGAGAGAAAGAAGGAAGGGATAAAGAGGTGGGGAGATAAAGGCTCCACATGACTCATCTTCCAAGTCTGTCTCCTTTGACCCAACCTAGGCCAAGCCTTCTTCCTTGACTCATAATGAGCCACCAATGCACTCCCCATAACTTCTTAAATGGTCCAAAAATGGCTAGGGGAAGGAGGGCATACAAAATTCTAAGTAAATGGCTTCAATTGGCTTAGCTTCTTGCTCAATTAAATCTCAATTGGCTTTAATAAATTCAATTGACACATCAATGCTTCAATTGACATTTTTCTTCACCCATATATCCATCATGCTTCCCAAATTTGTGATTAAAAACAATCCCTAGCATTTTCTGAACAAAAATGGCCCCAAGACGACTTTTTCCCAAAAAGTCTTGGATCCAGAAAAAAAAAAATTGAGACTGAGTCGACGTTCCTAGAATTTATTGAGACATGATAGAATCTTCAATTTCTAAAATTGGACTTGAATTCGTAGTTAATTTCCATTCGGCACATTTTTAGCGTGACCTAAGCTACCGAGTAGTTTTTAGAGATTTTTGGTACAAATTACCCGTGGTCGATTTTCTTCAAGCCACAATGAACCCACTCAACTCAATGGCGACTCTCGGTTGTCGTGAAAACCTCGAGGATTCAAATACGGACATTGGGTACCAAAATGACAGAAAAATCAATCTAGGGCCGATCGACGAGAATTTTCCAATTTAGTGGTGTCACCCATGATTAGCCACACTTCTTAGTCAAACAAACTTATCTCTGATCTCAAATCGATTTTTAACTGTGCCGAAATGGCCTCTAAAGATGAGCACGGTTGAGAAGTCGATTCCTAATCAAATTCTTAAGTTTATTGCCTTAAAATTCTTTAATGAATTTCCTAAATAGTCTAGTTATCTTAAGAGTGATCAGCTCTGAGAATAGTTCTGTAAACGTGTCAAAGAAATGCCTGATTTATTCAGTATAAAGCAAGACTGAAAATCTAAGATGTCACATACCAAGACTGAACACTTAGCTTTCATGTCTTCCTTTCATGCGGTTTGTGGTGGCTTGTGATGAAGAACTAGTCCTTGACAAGTTGGAAGTCGAGGTTGAGGTGCTCAAAGCTGCATGCGAGCTTGGCTAGCTGTTTACACTTTGAATGATGGTGCCAAAAGATGGAGAAGTCAAGATGAAGAAGAGAGAATAGCAAGGGAAGATCATGGCCCGATCATGGAATGGGGCCTGAGAGAGTTTTAGGGACCTTTGAGAAAAATCTTGGAGAGAGGAACCCCCCACACAAAAGATGGTGTTCTTTCTACCGCTGCCTCCTCTTGTTTTCGCTTTTGCAACTCTCTCCCTCTTCCATGTCCTTTCGGGGTCAGACCACATCTTATCCCTCACCAATACCGCCTTTCCTTGTTTTGTGTGCCCACTCCCCCTTATCTTCTGCTCTTATATTTAGCTAATTGATGATAAGAATTGAAAAGACCAATAGCACAAAGTAAGGTGTTGAAAGTCTTAGACCAATCTAAGAGGAAAAAGGGCAATCGACATATCATCTTTATTTGCTAATTGAGAATCATGGCATTCTTCACAAAAAGAGGTCTTGAATATTCACTTGACTTCAACTCAATTTCACTTCAACTTGGCAAAATCACATTTGAATCAATTCAATTTCATGCAAGTGGTTCTTTTCCACATCCAAAAATACACATTGAATCTGTTATGTTAGACTTGTCAAAATTTAATAGGTTGTATTATTATAAGGATTAGCTATTTTTAGAAAATGGGTTCAAAATGATGAAGTCCAAAATAGAATGGATATTGAATGAGATCACGACTTACTTAAATCTAACCTATCCTTATGAATCTTTCTTTACTATTTTTTGCCCTCATTCAATTTCATGTTTGCCTACTCCATGCTTTGACCTCAAATTAGGTGTGAGTTTTCCTAGATTTGGTCAACCATAAAAGTATTTTAGTAATATGGATCAAATAGGATATGAGTCATAGATTTGTATTGTATAAAAATGGGTTAAAATATGTCAAATAGATCATCCAAACCCGATCTGACTTCACTGTTTAACATGCTTATCCATTACTAACGAACACTGTGAATATTTATCAAACTAAAACCTTTGGTAATGAACTTTAATGAATAACTACTGATAATACTAAACAGAGGATTTCCATGCGATATCTTCACTTGCATGTGTTCAAACTTCGCATCAATTTCTTCCTCAGCTCTCAACCATGCACTTGTGCCTCCGACGCTAAACTTGAACCTTCAGCGAGAGAGAGAACCAGCTTTGAGGAGTGGAGGGACCTCTCATGGGTCGTGGACCAAGGTCAAGCGTCTGATGGACTTGGGCTGCTGGGCTGAGGATGAGCCAATTGGACCTAGTTTTCTGGACGAGCTGGAGAGTGATGACCCAAATTGAGTTGTACCTAATTAGACCAATTGGCTAATGGGCCTGGGGTGATTTTAATGGGCTGCACTTGTGGTTTAATGATATTTCGGTGCTTTACTTGTTATTATTATTTACAAAAAAAAATGCATATTGAATTTGTCGGCAACAATTTAGGTGTCAACAGATTCTTTTAGTTAAATAGAATGGTTTGATAATAAAGCAAATACTTAGGAGCATATTACATATTACTGAGTCAATCAATTATTTATTTAGAGATGATAACATAGGATTTTGACAATTGGTTCAACCACAGAAGCCTATTTTGCCGAACTTTCTCCTTATACATTTTAAATTTTAGTTTAAGAAGTCATATTTTGTTACTAAATTAGACACTTTAGGCAAGTTATTGAAATAACAATGGACACTTTCATTGCCAATACATTATAGGATAACAGAAGCCAACACATACATGTAATGTCCACTAGAAAATATTTTGAAAAGCATCTATCTTTTGTTATATTGTTTGCGATTAGACAATAAGCGGTATCAATCGCAGTCCTTACATGAGAAGAGAATGAGGGGGAAATTATCGTCAACTAATAGTACAAAGTTCAACGATGTTGAGGCATTTAAGTTTAGTATCTAAAGTTGTTGAGGTATGTACCTTTCTTTATTTACATTTGTAAGCTTAACATTTATTGCTACGTTGGACACCCTTCATCTACATGATTAGAAAGTCCTTGTTCTGCAGATTGTGTGCCTTGCTCATTGTTTATATCGTAATTGTCTTTGCCAAAGTCTCTTGACGGACTCAAAGGGAAGTTAGTGTTTTCTGAAGTTTCAATAGCTGCAATCTTATTGCCAACATCATTCGTATTTCTATCTCTGGCTTCCTTAGAAGTATACGGATGGAGGTCCCTTTGGTAAACTCTTCTTCCCAATGCAACAATTTTCTCCGGCAATGAACCTGAAGAACTTGTTACTTCATGCCAACTTTTTTTAATGAACATGACCATGAAAATGAAGAGAGCTAGAACTGCAGCAGCTCCAGCAATCACGAATAGGCCCCAGAAACTGTCGAGATCCAAGTTGTTGGAAGAAATCGAGTTAGTCGAATCCAGGCAATTGGATTTCGATGGGAACCATGCGTTTTCAATTTCAGTCATTTCAGGCCCTTCAGTTACGTTAAGGATTGCTAGCGAAATATCTGGTACTAGCGGAGACCCTTTGGGGAAAATCTGTAAACCAAAAGCAAGACATGAGATATTTCAATCAAAGAAATAATGAATAACTCTAGTAATTGGAAATTTTGGGCTATGATTGAGAGGTTGGGGACTTACGAAGCCAAATCCAGCAGTTTTTAATGTCGGGATCATGGTATATTTATTGCAATATTGAGAAAAAATAAGTTTAATGTAGGGGATTTCATCAAGTGCTGCCGCAATCCCACCCTTTGCACTTCCCTTGGAAAGAAGCGCATCACATTCTTCAGGAGAATGATAATATATAAGTCTCGAATCATCGAACTTCATTTGCTTTAGCATTCCATAAATGAAAGAGCCGTGGTGGTAACCCACTTTTTCTCCACTCTTTAGAAGCTGATCAATATCAGCCACAGTTGGTTGAAGATTTTGCACCACCAAAAGAGAGCTCAAACTTGCCGTATAACTTTGCGTTAGTATAAGTACCACAAAAAACCACACGATCACAACAAATCTGGTTAGGTTGCTAAATACTCTCTCCCCTGCAATCCAAATTAAGAGAAAGCATCTAAATTTTTTAAGAACGATATGGAAATTGTAATGTTCAATTAATTTATTAAAGTAAAGGGTGATTACTTTGTGCAAAGACCATGATTGAAAACGAAAACCAGAAACTCGTGCCAACTTGATGCGCAACTGGACCCCCAAAGTCTTCATTGATCTGGTGTTCGAGAATCCACACGACCAGTGCTATAAACACAAAGAAGCATCCGATCGTTAACCAAAGGTCCCAAGTGAGTGGCTTCAAGAAAACCCAAGCATTCTTGTTCTTGTTGTCCTTGTATGGCACAAGCATTGCAACCCCCGATTCGCTGTATGGTAAGGTGAAGTCTACGTATAATGATCTATTCGCAATGATTGTTGTATCACCCACAACTGCATCATAATTCTGTTTCAACAAAAGCAAAGGGAATGTTTTCTTTGTCAACCCCATGATAGCATAGTAAGTTTCAACATGTATTCCAACAAAATTAAGGACTTGCTCACCTTATAAAATACTTGATCGATCATGTCATTGTAAGTACTTCCCGCAATCCTTCCATCAGTGAACGCAAACGGAATAAAGTCATAAGCCACGGCATAAGGCAATTTTTTAACGACAACTTGAAAGATGTCGATACAGTATCCGGTGACTTGGAATGTATTTGTGTTAGGATCTTGAGTCACAGTCAAAAATTGAAAGAAACTGTCCTTCATGGGGACTAAAATCTTCAACCTCTTCCCATTTGTGGGAATCTCCCATCCCTTAGGAACAGAGGTTGAATCTCCTGGCCATATTATTGATCCGATATTAGTGGAATATTTGCTTGTGCTGAATGAATACAAATCTCTTACCAGCCCCTTTTCTAGCGTCCAAAATCCAATCCCTCTTGCTGCATTTCCATTGATATTAACGATTTGGAACACCGCCGACTCTAGCTGCCCATCGACGAGTCTAAAATTTCCAGTGAGGCCTGCGAATGTCATATTGGTTAGTTCTTGGAGAAGTTTCTGACCATTTTGAGAGACCCCAAACTTGTCGAGATCTGTTGTATCTGTCGAAGCATTCAACATCTGGTAGGTAAAATTCGTCGCACCCATTTCCTCAACGGCCATTGCCAAAGCCCAAGCAGCGTCATAAGCCCGGTATCCGAAAATGTTCAATGTAGGATTATGGACGGAAGGATTCTCTTGTTGGAATTTCATCCTCCATCGGACCATGAAGTTGTCTAGGTTTGGTGTGTCCGGGATATAAGTCTTGATGCCCAGTACTCCTTGCATCGAACTAGCGACAACAGATGAATCCACAGAACTCAGTAGGTCGGTGATTCCATTAGTCAAGATCCACACATAACCTTCTCTCATCATCCCCACCTCTTTTGCTTTGGCAAATAGCCGTGAACCGAGAGTAGGTAACATGTGCACGATGAACACCCTCGTTTGCATCGTCATTAACTTGTAGAGTTCCTGCAGGATTTGATCGTCCGTGGCTGAAGGAGAAATGGGGCTCCTATAGGGCACTCGCGTGTTGACTTCTTCCAAAGCTATGGCAAGAGAAGGTATAATGCCTGCTCCGAACTCGTTGTCCACATATATGAGGACCACTTCTTTCCAGCCAAAAGCTTGAATGACTGCGCTTATGGCATTCACTTGGGACGAGTCAATTTGCGCGGCTCGAAGGAAGTATGGACTCCGAAGAGAACTAAGGGGAGGACTAGTGGCAGAAAAAGAGACGATGGGCACATGAGATTTGTCTCCGAGGTGAATGAGGAAGTCTGCTTGCGCTGAACGTTGAGGGCCTATTATGGCTTGGACTTGCTTATTCTTTATCAGATCAAGTGCTGCACGGATGAACAAGAAAAGACGGTGAAACAATAATGATAAGTCAGATAATAATATAAATTCTTAGTGGAAAAGGCATTGTATTGATCAGAACTCAATTAAAACTTGATGCAATATCATAAAAAATAGAAATGTTTAAGAAAAAGGAAACATAGGAAGTTGAAGTTGGGAAAGAACTCGTACTTGATATTATTTAAACAGTATGTGTTTACTAATAATTAAAACTTCTCCATTTTCTCCGTTTATTATAGTGATATTGACCCATGTTAATAAAATGTTTATGGAGTTGAATGTATCACTGGAGCTTTTTTCATTGTGACTAGACTCCTAATTCAACATGTCCTTGAGATGATACAATGTAAATTCCTCCAACACAGGTAAGCGAAACCTCTTATTTTCAAGTATATATGAAATTATGCTCACGAAACATAGTCGAACCTTCCCATTTGGATCTAACGAATTTCAGACATGAACAGTTGTATGCAAATGCAAAATTTATTAATGTCAAGAAAGCGCACTTTAATTAACCTGCAGATTCTTGAAATTATTTTACTACGTGGAGGGAATCGAGGCCGCGCCTCCATTTTTACTAACTGAAACCAACCTATGAGGTTGTTGAAAGATTTAATTTATTAAGCATAGTGCAGGTTTTTGGCTGTCGCCTTAGATGTCGTTTGGCATATGATATTGCAAACAAAACAGAAACTAATTCTTTCGAAAGAAGTAATGTCAAGAACCAACAGGAGGATAAAATGGCTCAGGACGATCAAGTTGATTCGTTAAGTTGACCTCTTTATCTCATGCCATTTAAAAATCCACTCTAGAATCCAATTCCCAAGTCTATGGATTTTATGAGGACAAACCTTTGTGATGATGATGATGATGTTTATTTTACCAAAAAAAAAAAAAACCTTTGTGATGTTTATAATATATGTCAAGCCTCTCAACATCCACATTAAACTCCTTTCATTTAATGACAATTATTTGGTTGAACTTCAAACCTAAGTTGTTTTATTTGACCATCAAAACACCATTTCCCAGGAAATAATTAATCGTTAACTCAACTCGATACCAAATAGTTATACATGGCTCAACTGGAGCAAAAAATAGTATAATTATGTAGAGATATGTTCTATGTACATATTTTCCCAAAGATAAATTTTAAATTTTCTTTATCAACCATCTCCGCAAGAATGATTATATTTCTAACCTGAAAAGCCCAATAATGTTAGGCTCTTTTTCCGAAACTGTAGCTATATAGCATGTGTCTTTAGCGAGACAATTTCTAATAGGGTTCACTTATCATATACATGTAGACATAATTTTTTTAATTTATACTACACTTACGCGGGCAAGAGTCATAGGAGAGCTTTATACTCTTCAAGAATAGAGCAAGCAATAGTAGTCCAATATTTCCCCATCCAAGATCATAAACAAGAATCCTGTTCGCGTGTCTTTATTGAGATGAAACTTTGTATCCACAAATTTATGTACATATTTTTATTTTGGCAAAATATGAGATGATAGAGAAGGTGGACTTTTCTCTCTTGAATCTTTGAGATCAACTTCATGTCATCTTTGATCCTATAATAAGATGATAAGGACTTCGTTTTCACGATGATAAAAAGCCCTTTTAATATATTGCAGTCGTTAAATTTGAAAGGGGGAAAGAAAATTATAAACAAGGCAGCTAAGAGAGTGAATACAGATTGGTGACAAACAATTCGTGAGGATGAGGAAAAATCTTGGTCTCTTTCTTTTTTGGTAAACTTAAGCTTGGTCGTTCCTTCATGGAGCTTCGGAAATTGTTGCTTGAACAATCTCTGCTACGAGAATGCATATTGCCTTGAATGGAACACTCAAATGTCGTTGTGTCTTTGAAAACTTAGCTGGGGATTCTTTTCACTTTTCAAATATATAGAAGCTGAAATTTTCATATGATTGCCAAATAAGTCGTTGAGAACAATAATTGGTTTTTCCTTGCATCACACAAACAGATACATAAAACAGTTTCTGCTCTTCCGCAATATGTGTATTAACCCAAGACCAAACCCCTTCGAAGTTCAAGCAGAGATTTAGCCCCATAAAATTCGGTACAAAGAAAAGACTAACCAAAACAATCTTCAACACGATCAACAGAAGTACAAAAATGCTAACCCAAAAGCTGGTGCCATCGTATATTTCTGGTCAAGCATCGTGACCAGTCAGTATGTTAGAGAGAGAGAGAGAGAGAACCTGCAGTGGCGGCGGCAAGCTCATCTCGCTTGGAGTCTCTAACGTTGAGGACGAGCCTAGTCTTGAAGGAAGGGTTCGAACTATAAAAATCAGACAGAGACAAGTTAATGCAGGTCAATCCCATCTGGCCCACCTGCGTCTCCAGATCAAGGATCACCCCAACGTTCACCGCGATCGTTGTTGGATTGCTGTTGTTGCTGCCCTGCGCCACTGCTGGGTGAGTGCCATCGCTCAAGGTGATGACAATCGGGAAAAGGGAGAGAACCAAAAATAGGAGCTTTTCAGCATCGAACGAGATTCTTGGAGGAATCATAGAAAAGGGTTTTGCGAAAAGGCAAATGTGTGTGTGATAGAGAGAAAAGAAGAGAAAGGAAAAAGGGGTGGGGGTTGGTTGGAGGATATGATGATGGCTACGATGCATTTATATTGGAGAAGAGCTTTGAACAAGTAAGACGAAGCGTGGAAAGTTTCCATTCAAGGATTGCTGCGCACGACCGTGACCTCCAGTAGTACCGATAGTTCATGGTTTTTTCTAACTTCTTTCATACTCCTATTGTCTTTCGTAGAAAGTTCATATAGCCTTGTCTATTCTTCAGTAAGCCCAAACATCTATCTCCTTCCTCTATTATGCGGAGAAGTCCAGATAGCTCTGTTTGAAAGGTTTTCATAGTTGGTTCCGGTCATGCTAATTGTTTCCTCCATATTATTGATTTTCTAGTCTCCTTTCTCTTAATACTTTTTCTATCTCACCTCTGCCAACGACCAACAACCTTCTATTCAAAGCTTTTTACCACATTGGCTTGCACATTTGGCATACTAAAAAATAATAAAGTAATTGGAGTTATATACAACCTAGAAAACCCAAACATAAGCTTAAGCAATAAAGAATTCGGAAAAACAAACAAAAGCCAAAAACAATTTGGAGATACGACATAAAATAGAAAAGTGGCCTGAAAACATGCTTAAACGAAGATGAATTTTGAGGTTCGAAACGATTGCAAAAGGTGTACTCAATTCGATACAGGTATAATGCCCAGAACAAGCTTTTCAGATTGGATTATGGGACTCGTAACTCTTTCTAGAGAAAAGTTGCGGTCATTTTCTCACACACTATGCAGATTGTTGTCCTGAGCTCTTTTGTAACAATCCAAAAAGCCATCAGCAGCCGTGTTTGCATCAACTATTGTACTGGCAAAAGGATCTTTTTTACTTTCCTTCCCCGCTTTCCATCCCCCCCGGATGATTTCGTCCAATGAGACTTGCTGAAAGTATAGGTCAATATTGCCCATAAAATAAGCATATATCCCAAAGTTTTGTCGCCAATTATAAACCACCTAAACTTAATACCTTGCAAGTTCCGTTATATATAGAAGGAAAATGCATCGGAATTGCTAATTAAAGTCATCAGTCTAAGTCGAGTTTGGGTTTCGAATTTCTCGTGGAAGTACATGGAAAGTCAGGCGAGCAGTTAAAGGATGAGTTCATTGCTTGCTTCCTCCCTTTTAAATAAGAAAATTCTAGGAAATAGCGTGCTTACTTTCAAAAAGAGAATATCAGACAATTTGTCTGATTGCATATTGAATTTTGACACCATTAAGAAATCAACATATTGAGACGATCTTGCTGTGGAGGTTATGCATAGTGCGTGGAGTTTAGTTCACTTGAATAAAGAATATCGAGGAAGAAAAGGAGTTAAGGGATAATGTGTATTTCTAGACTTGGTGAACAGGAAAAAAAAAAGAACAGATTTATGGTGAGAGAAGTCAAAACATTAATTATATGTATATTTCAGTTCGAATCTTTGAGATAGAGCTACATAAATCGTATCCTCAAGCTTATTTTCTAAACAGTTCATGAACAAAGCCCATGAGTGACTTTTTGGCATGATTACGACCGTCGAGAATTTTAAATAGGAGAAATCAAGGAAGAAGAGTCAAGACACAAATAATTAGTACCGACAAACCCCAATGAGTTCATAGTCCAAGAGGACAATTGCATCTAAAAAAGCAAGAGAGCAAATCCCTAGCCAGGTATTTTTCTCAGTTTTGACCCATGTAATTAACCCTGTTGGAGAAGCCAATTAGGACATGCATAGAAGTAATTCCTAGCAAATTTTCTTAGTCTCATCCGCAGGCAAAAGTTATTCGATGATGGCGCCCACAAGTACTATACTATCAATAATTAGCTTAACTTTGATCGGACGAGCGATCCATCAGAACCACTTGCTAGCAACCTCGAGTCTCAATGATGTTCACCGTCCAACCCTTGAAAATGCATTGGGTAATAAAGTTAGTTAAGGTGCATGTGGTAACAATTTTATTTTCGGGAATAATTTCTATTAAAAAATACTTGTTTCTATATCTAGCCTTTGGACGAGTTTCTAAGCAAAAAAAATGTATTTGGTAACTGCATAAAATTTATATTCTCGAAATAGAAAAAGAATATAAATGCATTTGGTACTACCTTAAAAATTTATATTCCCAATTTTTTTTTCATTTAATCATGAAAATGTCATTGAAGATATTTTAAGATGGCCTAAGAAAGTCCAACGTAGTTGTTAGTCAAACATGGATAGCTAAAAATAGCAGTAGAGAGTCCCATTGGTTTATAACTCACAATATGAGGAAGTTGATAGTAAATTTTAGGTGCATAAACCTTTTAAGCTTTATTAGCTACAAGAAGAAGAGCAAACATTGCTTAGAGTTTTCAAGTTTTCACAATCTAGCATTGTGTTTAAAAGAACATAACATTCAAAAATCCATATAGCAAAGCCCTAAAAGTTTATTCAATTTTGAATCCAATTTTCATCAAAATATTTTCACATTTTTTATGCTAAACTATAATTAACACTAAAATCTAGTAAAATTACTCAAAATCTAATTTCTAAATTTTTTCCTAAATTTCTGAATTTTTTTATTTTTTCTTCCAAAAAAGAGGACTCAAATCAGGTCAAGAGACCAAACTTTGTGTTGATTGTGTAAAGGCGAGCATTAGATTACTTAAGTTTGCTTTTTCTAATATGACCTTATTTCTCTTATTTTAAATATATTTCCTGGCCGTTAATTCATTCTAAGGAGTAGAAAAATTATTTGACAATTTTAAATATTTTTTATTTTAAAAAAATAAAAGATAGAAAAATGGAAACGTTGCCAAATAGATATTCGCCAGCCCAAATAAAGGGAAAAACAGAGCATGTCCCATGGAAAATGCGAGGGTTTCTTCATCATAGGGAGGCAAAGTCTGGAAGTAGTAGCTTTTGTCCTAGTCGGATCGCGTTGGCAATGGAAGGCGGTTGCGGTGGAAATGCCCGCCGGTGCCATTTTCTTTTTTTTCTTTTTTGACAGGTTTGTTTTTTAAATAAATTTTAGTTTTTAAATCTAATTTTTAAAATTTTTGAATAAAAAATAATTATAAAAAGCCACATGGAAAATAAAAAATTATTTAAAATATGATGTCAGTGCTATATCAGCATTTTCCGTTAGTAAATCTGGCGGTATTAAATTTAGGACTCAATTTAACCAATTTGACAAGTTTTAAGACTTGATTGCACTCTTTATAAGTTTTAGGACTTAATTGCACTTTCCTTGTAAGTTTTAGAACTTGTGTTGCACATATCTCTTAAATCTATTTGACCTTTAAAAAACGAGTGCGTCAGATCAGGGTGCGATACAAACTGTGCAGTGTGGATTAAAAAGTAAAAGGCTAGAAAGTAAAAGGCTGATGGGGATTTTTTTTATTATTATTTCCTCGTTTCTAAATGGCTTGCGAAACTAACGGTGCTACCCACATATTGTAATGGAGGCATTTTGAGATTGCAGAAGGCATGGCAGAAGTGATGATTTGACATTAGAGATTGTTTAGTTAACCATGAAAACCTACCAAAAAAGTCTTATGGATTTTGTCAATTCAATTCTAGAATTTTCAATTATGCAATTTCATCCTCAACATTTTCACATTTTGCCGATTGAATCCATCCAACTAATTTTAGCTGGAAATCGCTAATGAGGATGCTAGTCATTCTATATGGTATGACCAAAGTTGGAGTGGACAACTTTTTAATTTTTTAATTTTTAAATATTTTTCAAATTTGTTCTTTTCTTTTTTTTTTTTTACCATAGTGGCCAATGAGGGTCATGGCCATCTCCCGACCTTGCCCAAATCTAAGCAAGGCCATCATGACTGCAAGCAAGGCAACCTCACTTGCGGCTATGCCTCGCAATGGTGTGGGCATGCGTGGTCGCTAGTGAGGCCAACCTCGCCAAGGTCTCCCTCGCTACTAGTGAATGTGGCCATGGACTCACCAACCACGAGTGAGTGCGCCTTCGCCCATGGCTGGTGAGGTCATGGCTAGCCATGGAAGAGCTGGACTCATCGGCCACCATGGATAAAAGGAAAGAAAAGAGGGAAAAAAGAAGCAAAGGAAAAAGAAAAAGAAAAATAGGAGAGAAGATAAAAAATTTAAAAAAAATTAAAAGAACTTGTCAATATCAATGTCCACAATGCTATGTAGGATTACCAATATTTACATCAGCGATTTCTTGTCAAAATTGGCAAAATTGACTTAATTGGCGACACATGAAAATGTTGTGAACTTAATTGGCAAAACATGAAAATGTTGATAACTAAATTGATACAATTGAAAATTTTATAGCTAAATTGGCACATGTATAATAATAAGTGTAGAAATTTTTTGGTAGTTTTTCCTTTTTTAGTGAAATACTGAAGTGATGTGTCAGTTAACAAAAAGTTTAAGCCTGCAGAATTGGGAGGAAGAAGAGGAAGAATCTGACCCACAAATTAACTATAATGTCTGCTCAATTGAAAATGTCAGGAAAGGAACTATGGTTGATTGGAAACTCTATACTCCTAAATGATGATAATTAAAATGTCTTGCATGCCCTATTGATTCTTGCAATCCCCTCAACTTTTAGGAGTAACGTGTCATTTGGTCCTGCGTCAAGAGTAAATGAGTCTGGAATTTATATATAACATTAAGGATGAAAACGATGCGGATCTATATTACCTTTGCCCGATGTACTTATATTCTGAAGGGATCATTTCACTGAAATTCAGTACATGACTCAAAAGTTCAGGGAAACCCCAACGTACAAAGAATTTAGCTCTTTCAAGTGCATTTACTGCCTTCAAAGTTTGAGCGCAATTTGCAATTTTGCAAAACTGCAGAAGTTCCCGAATATCTTTATGTTTGCTTTTTTTCCTAAATTGTTCAAATTGTTTTGCATCTATGCAAGCTTGTGTGTGAGGAGTCTGATGCATTTGTCAAGAAGGAGGTGAGCAAGATGAAGAAAGAAAGAAAAGAAAAACAAAAAGGAAAAAGGAAAAAAGTCCTTAGACGAAAACACTCCTAGCTGCAAATAAGATTTGACTGGCTTATAAGTTGAGACCCTTATTTGAGACTAAATTGGTCACTTCATGCTTTTATTTGAGACAATGTCCACTTTAGGCCATTTTTTGAGAAATTGATTTTACTTCAAGTTCTTAATTGAAATTTTCCCTATTCTATAAAATATGAAGAAATATGTCTAATACACAACCTAAAAAACCCAAACATAAACTTAAGCAATAAAGAATTTGGAAAAACAAACAAAAGCCAAAAACACTTTGGAGATACGACATAAAAGAGAAAAGTGCCCTAAAAACATGCGTAAACGAAGATGAATTTTGAGGTTCGAAACGATTGTAAGAGGTGTACTCAATTCGATACAGGTATAATGCCCAGAACAAGCTTTTCAGATTGAATTATGGGACTCGTAACTCTTTCTAGAGAAAAATTGTGGTCATTTTCTCACACACTAGGCAGATTGTTGTCCTGAGTTCGTTTGCAACAATCCAAAAAGCCATTAGCAGCCGTATTTGCATCAACCGTGTTAGCTTTTTTTTTTTTTGTTAACTATTGTACTGGCAAAAATATCTTTTTTACTTTTCTTCCCCGCTTTCCAGCCCCTCGGATGATTTCGTCCAATGAGACTTGCTGAAAGTATAGGTCAATATTGCCCATAAAATAAGCATATAACCCAAAGTTTTGTCGCCAATTATAAACCACCTAAATTTAATACCTAGCAAGTTCCGTTGTATATAATACAAACTAAATGTCTAAAAATCAACTCGTAACTGGAGGTTGCGTTTTCTCTCTACGAAATGTAGAGTCCTTCTACCTTCTTGGTAGGTTTCTTTCGCATATTTTCCCAGTTTTTACAGACTCATCTCGAAGCTCACTCAGTTGGATATCTTAATCCGAACAATTTTACATCTCCACCTCACTCCCTTCTTTCATCCCCTTCTTCAATGACCTCCACCGACCTTTTCTTGCGGCTTGCATGTCACGATCGGGTTGCTCGACAGTACCCTTTTACTTTGATTCTCCCTGGTTTTCTTCTCGGCCGGTCGAAGAACGGTTTTGACAAGCTGTTCTTTTACTTCCACTGCTGGATCTTGTTCTACTAAGGGTTTCTTCAGAATTTATTTGGTCTCCAAGTCAACTATGAATCGATGAACTGCTGATGATGAAGCTCGCCAGGGGGCTTTATGCAATTGAATGGGTCGCCTATGGTCAGAACAAGCAGTGGAGGTCTGGGACGACGCAGCACCTGTTGACAAAATTGAGGAATGTCGGTTAGTTTTAGTCGGTAAGATTTTAAATAATCCTAAACTTTCAGGCATTTCATAATACTATGAAAAAGGTCTGGCGCACTGAATTTGTGGACATTTCCCTAGGCGACTCTGGTTTATATATAGTAAAATTCAAATCTGAGGAGGTAAAACAGAGGGTGTACGAAAATTGACCTTGGCATTTTGCTAACCATATGGTCATGTTAAAACCCTGGATAGCGAATACACCTTTGAATTGCTACAACTTCAACACCTGTGAGCTTTAGGTCCAAGTTTATGGTTTGCCATTGGAAAGATGTATTGAAAACATGCTAAGTAAGGTTGCTGCTCACATAGGGAGAGTAACAGAAGTGCGCATAGAGAATAAGGATGGATCTATGCTAAAAACAAGAAGGGTCCGAGTAGAATTCAATCTTCAATAGGCGCTCATGACAGGGATATTAATCAAAATTGAAGGAAAGAATTTCTGGCTTGATTTCAAATATGAATGACTTTGTCACTATTGCTTTTCATGTGGTAAGCTTGGCCACTATGCCATGCATTATGCAGAGTTTCCATACGATGAGAGTAATATGGCAAAGAATGATTGTTTCCTCTATGGCTCATGGCTAAGAGCAGAGGATCGGGACCATAGCCCGTTCTGGCGTACCTTTTATGACACAAATCCATCCCCAGCTGATGTTGACGAGACTATCTCGGAGACTCCTCCATCTCCTTCGGCAATTATCCTTGTTCAAAAAGATAAAGGAAAGCAGACAATGGAGGCAATGGAGCCTAATCATCCTATTATTGCTGCAACTCCTATTAGATGGCAATCTATGGTACCGAATGCATCAGAGAGTCAAAATGTTCAACATAAACTTCTGGCTAGTAGCATAACAACAAGCACTATACAGTCTAAGAAGATTAAGCACTCACGTCTTACCGCACGATCTGGACCTATTAAGAAGGCCAAAAAACTCATTAGCCCTGACGTTCGTACTCAACTCCAAGAGAATCTTGATGAATCTGTTTTGCAGGAAACTCCTATTTATGAGGCGGATGGTTTTGCTTCTTGGGCCCTGGTGGCTGGCCCTAAAAAGCCACCAGGTGAACAATGAAAATAATAAGTTGGAATTGTCAGGGGCTGGGCAACCCCCTGACAGTTCAAGCACTCAAGGTCTTAGTGACCCAAGAAAGGCCCGATTTGGTATTTTTGATGGTAACGAAACATCAGGAACATAAGCTTATACACTTGCAAAGGAAACTTGGCTTCTCAGCTAGTTATATTGAAAATCCAGTGGGACTAGCAGGAGGTGTCGCACTTTTTTAGATTGCTAGAGTGGATGTGACAGTGATCTATAACTCTGCAGACATGATTGACTCTATTTGCACTGACCTGGATTTGGGGATTCTTATGCGTCTCACTTGCCTCCATGCTCCTGTAAGTTATCAGCTTCGACAGCACCTGTGGACAGCATTAAGGCAAATCAGTAGCTTTTATACCCTGCCTTGGCTGTGTCTAGGTGACTTTAATGAGGTAATGTATCCATGGGAGAAAGTAGGGAAGAGACTTGCTGAGACCTATCGCATGCATTCATTCCGTGATCTAATTAATCATTGTTTTCTAATGGATTTGGGAAACAAAGGCCGCTTCTATACTTGGTCTAACAATCGGACTAGCGATGACATGGTTAAGGAACGAATAGATAGGATGCTGTGGACGAAGGACTGGAGACTAACCTACCCCCTGGCTAAGGTGTTGGCCCTTCCAACCCTAGGATCTGACCATAGTCCTATTCTGTTGTCTACTGCAGCAAATCAGCGATCCAAAAGGGCAATGTCTTTCTACTTTGAAGCATATTGGTTACAAGATCTACAATGTCGTACGACTATTATCGACTCTTGGACATCTTACAAACCCGGCGAGGCGACACTACCCCAAAAGTTAAAAGCTGTCTCAGTGGCTATTTTAAAATGGAGCAGATCCAAATTCAACAATGCCAAGGATTAGATTTCCTACCTCAAAAATCAGCTTCAAGCTCTGACAAATCAGCCCCATGGCCAGTATGATACAACTGTGATATCAGACCTGAAAGAGAAAATACATCCGTTATGGCAGCAGGAAGAGAAATTTTAGGCTATGCGATCACGTGTTAATTGGCTTCAATGGGGGGATAGGAACACCAAATGTTTTCATGCAACCACTGTTTAGAGAAGACAAAACAATAAGATAAGCATGATGTAGATGATCAACAAATGTGGGTATGTGACCCGAATTCTCTCAAGGAGATGACTGATAAAGCTAGTATGAGCACCTAGAGGGGGGAGAATAGGTGCAGAAACAATTTTGCGAGATATGTGCAATGCTAATCAACAATAGATTATGAAAAGTTGTAAACAAAACGAGTTACGATCAAAGTAAAAGAGTATAGGGAAGAAAATATGAACACAGAGATTATAGTGGTTTGGCTTAATCCAAGCCTACGTCCACTCTTCCGCACTGATAGCCCACCGGCTGGATTTCACTATGAACAAAAGAGTTATTACAGAAAAGCTCTGCCTTGATTCCACAGTGTAGAGACTCTACTACACTTCCTCAAGGTCTCTCAAGATATAGACTCTCTTTTGCATACAAGATTTTGCTCAACAGTTTAATTGACTAAGAACAAGGAGCTTCAGACTTTGGAATTCTTCTATCGTGCACACACTCGAACAACTGGAACGTCTTCCTTATATACTCCTTTATGCCATCATACCCGTTGGCACTTACCAAAGGAATTCTTCCGATATACCCGTTGGACAGAATCAATTAGGAAGATCTTCGAGCTATTTAAGGAACATGACGATAGCCCATCAATTCTGCTCGCCCATACAATTGAGATCTTGGTTTCTATAAGTAGAACCTTCCAAGTATACTTCGTCAATCAACGGATCCATAATTGCCGAATCAATCTTGATTAGAACAATGGATTCCAACATGCTATATCCAGCCAAGAGATCTTCTCCAGTCGATAAAGTCAAATCTTTGACGAAACATCCAGTTCTGGATAAGTCTTCTTCAACGGACTAGAAGTTGTCAATGAGGATAGATTTTGAGTCTTCAGTCTAGCAGTTCGGAGGTCTTCAGACTTTGATAGAAGAGTCTGCAAGTCTTCAGACTAGACTGATGGAAACGTTTTGTTAGCTTCAAAATACTTAAGGAAGTTTTCTCCAACAATCTCCCCCTTTTTGATTGTGACAAAACTTTCCTACAGATTTGGATAACTTTGACCTGCAAATCATTACTCAAGCAAATATGGATCTCACAAAGATAAATAGCTTAGTAATAACACTAGAATCTGCATCCACTGAAAATAGGTTAGTCTTGTAGATGAACAAAGCCATAAAGCCATGAGGTATCAATAGTACTTAAGATAAACAAATGTTCAATCAGTCAAACCCAAATCCAATCCAAATCCAAACAGCTAAACACAAACATCACAAAAGTCAATAGTTCAAAAGTTTAAAGTTTAAATCAAATCTGCACCACACCACATCTCTCCCTCTTTTTGTCAGCATTAAAAGGGTAGAGATGAAAATAGAATGAAATTAAGATGGCTTGGGAATACGAACAAGCCGGAAATCTCCCATTGACTGGACAATACCTTCCAGCTTTTTTAAGTCCTCCTTCAGTTGAGCCACATCTTCACCCTTAGCATTAGCTTGAACTTGAAGAGCAAAGGCTTGGATTTGATCATGCAAAGATACTTAAGAGGCTTGTCCTGTATTCTGCAAATTCTGTACTTCATATCCCATAGCATATATTTGACCTTTCATCTCTAAAAGAACATCAAGAATTCTGCGGAATTCTGCGAAATTCTGCTGAATTATCAGTCTGAGTACTGGCATCTGCACAATCAGACGGTGTGTAGGAAGATTATGGTAAATCAACATGGTCACGCAGATTAGGCGATGAAACATCATGACCCTCCTCAGGAAAGTGAGAAGCATAGATGTCCTCTGGATCTGCTAGAAAGCAATTTACTCCTTCATTGGTGGCAGGGATGGAGGATGTTCCTCTTTTCTCAGGATCTCCCCCTGTTTCCATGCCTTCAGGTGGAGAAGAGTGTTCATCATGCTCTTTTTCTACTCTCTCCTCTTCTTCTTTCTCAAAATCTTCACTTTCTCCAATCCTCTGTTCTGTTTCAACCGTGACTTTTTCCTGTCTCTCCGTTGATTTTGGTGCAGAACGACTCAAGTTCTTCAAACCCATTGCAGAAATAGTGATATCATCCTCATCTTATTCATCCTCAAGGAGGAGAGCTCTTCTTTTCTTGGATGGAGCAACCATGGGCTCCTTCCCTTTTCTTTTTGCAGCCGAAGAGATTTGATGAGGCTTGACAGGGGTTTTCTCCTTGAATTTCTCCAACGCCTTGTTGAGTTCCTTCATATGCATTTTGGAAACCATTTTCAGTCCCACCACCATTTGATCGCACGATTGAACAGAGAGAATTCGGGGAAGTTGAACGTTCAAATGTCTGAATAACTTGGTCACAAGAGCTGCGTACGGGAGTTGACCCTTGTCCTTCACCACTGCCCTGTACATGTGGAACATAATAGTGTGTGGAAGAGAGAATTTTTTACCAGTATTGATGGCATACATCAGCTTTGCCTCCGAGTTTGAAACATCAGTTTTTGAAGTTGATTTCAGTCTGAGGCAGTTAATCACAATCTTGTGAAGCAAAATGTTTGTTGCATTCATCTTCGAATAGGAAATCTTTTATTCCGTTCTTCTATCCTTAACAAGTTCCAACGTTGCACGAGCAATAGACACACTGATAGGTTGATATTTTCCTCTTTCAACCCCAATCACATCAGCCAATGTATTCATGTCAACCACATAGTCCTGATCTTGAACACTAAAAGAGAATATATTCGCATCCAAGAAAATGAGATTCGAATAGAAATAAGCAGTAATTTCAGCATAACCTTCTGTAGATTCAGAACAAAACTGTTCGAGTTGAAGAAGACTAAATTTTTCCCACAGATTGACATTCACAGAGTCAAGAAAATCAAAATCTACACTTCTAGGGTTTATTACCCCACGCTTCAGTAACTTAGCGTAAAGTTGCTTGTGGTCATCCGAACGAAATAAGTCTGTCCTTTTACTTCGGATTTTTGCTGAAACACCCATTCTTGGTTTAAACTGACTGTACATCCTATCATCGGCATTCCCATCAGGCTGGCTCAGCCCTCCAACACATGGATCGGTTAGGATATTTGCCATTGCTTTTTCCGCCGATCCAGCAGGGGCAATTCCCAAATGTTCCATTGTGCGTAGAAAATAGGTTTCATTTCGATACCCTTTATCTTTCAAAAATTCGTCAATGTAGTTCAAAGGAGTACCACCCTCTTCAAAGCACGGTAAAGCTTATAAGTAAAGCCAGGCTTAAGAGTTCTTACGGGTTCTGCGTCTTTGATGATTTCTTCTTCTTGATGTGCAACATTCTGAGGTCTAGAAGGAGAATATGGACGCTGCTGAGAATGTTGTGGGCTCTATCGCTGATGAGGAGAATCTTCTTCCTCGATGAGATCAAAATGCGTAGGCCTCTCATGCATTTGCCGTGGTCCCTTGTTCGCGATCCTTGAAGACTTTCTTTGGGATGACATCTTTCACAGTCTTTGAGAGATTCCAAGCTTGTTTTCCAAGAAAGATGACAACTTTTCGAAGATTAAATAAGTGAAGAAGACAAAAGTGAACGATCTGAGTTCTCTTAGGGTTTTGTGAGTAAAACGAAGAGGAACAGACAGTATATAGGACAGTCAAAGAGAGGCATACGGAACGTCGTAAAGAAGAAATATAAAGATGCCCCTTTTTAAAAATAACTACATTTTCAAAAATTAGATAACTGCCATTTTTAAAATTAACTTCTTTTTTGAAAAGGAAGGATTGCCATAATCACAGAAATTGAAAATAGTAACAATCAATTACGAATATATGATCGTACCTTTTCGAGATTTGATCTAAGAGGAAATAAAATAAAATATCTTACAGTAAAAAATCTTGATCGTTTGAGTCTGAGTGTCTTTAGACTTTCAGTCTTGGGTCTGAACTTCCTCAGACTTTAAGATATTGAGTCTGGAACGAATAACTTCAAATTGATTTTTCTCCAAAGGCTTTGTAAATATATCCGCCAGTTGATTCTTTGAGTCAATAAACTGAATCGAAACTTCTCCATTTTGAACATGATCTCTAATGAAGTGATGTTGAATCTCTATATGTTTTACCCTTGAGTGAAGAATTGGATTTTTGGTGAGATTGATTGAGGCAATGTTATCACATTTGATTTCTGTGCATGAATCTTCGATTCCAAAGTCTCTTAACTATTGTTTTATCCACAGAATTTGTGAACAACAACTTCCAAGAGCTACATACTCTGCTTCTGTTGTGGAGAGAGCTACAGTACTTTGCTTCATTGAAAACCAAGACACTATCTTGCTTTCAAGTAGTTGACAGGTTCCTGAAGTGCTCTTTCTATCAACTCTGCATCTGGCTAGATCTGCGTCTGAGTGTCCAAGAAGAACAAAGTCTCATTCTTTAGGATACCAAAGACCCACGCTTGAATTTTATCCAGCATGCGCAGCAAATTATATTTTATTTGGGACTTATTATTCTATGTGAAAAAAGAGCAATATAACTTTACATATACTAAGACAGATAAGAAGATACCTATAGTTACATACCGGGAGTGAATGAGATAGGATGTGAACCCCGAGTTTAACAAGTATCAAGGCGTCATCTTACCTGGTGATATGAGGAGGTTGCTTTTCTAAGACTCAAACCATTCTTCGGTTGCCTGTTAAAATAATCAATAATTTGTCTAGGACCTGAACCTCTCTTCGGTCACCTTGACGGGAAATTGCCTTTCTAGGACCCGAACCATTCTTCAGTCGCCTGTTAGAGCAATAAGTGATTTGCCTCGGACCCGAACGTTTCTTCGGTCGCCGTGACGGTAAAATGCTTTTCCAGGGCCCGAACCATTCTTCGGTCGCCTGTCAGAGCAGTAAGTAGTTTGTCTCGGACCCGAACCTTTCTTCGGTTGCCGTGATAGGAGATGCGCCGACCTTTCTCAGGGCATCTATTTGTGGGTGCCTGATCTGTATCGAGGACACCAATTGATAGCTGACTTTTCTTGGGAGATGCACTGACCTTTCTCGGGAGATGCACTGACCTTTCTTAGGGCATCATATTTGTTGGGGTGTCTGACTTCTGTCAAAGACACCGGTAGGAACCCGACCTTTCTCGGGAGGATGCACCGACCTTTCTTAGGGCATTGATTTGTGGGGTGTCTGGCTTCTATCGAATACACCAATTGGAACCTGACCTTTCTCGGAGCATCAATTTGTTGGGTGCCTGAACATTTACAGGCATTTTGAAAGAGTACCTGGATATTCACAAGTACTAACCTAGAGGATATTTAGGCCTTTACAGGCATCGAAAGGGTACTTGGATGATCACAAGTACAAACTCTTGGAGGATACCTGGACGTTCACAGGTATCGAAGGGGTACTTGTATGATCACAAGTACTAGATGCTGGAAAATACCTGGTTACTTGCAGGTATCGAAAGAGTAATTGAATGGTCACAAGTACAAACTCTTAGATGGTGCCTGGATGTTTGCGGGCATTGAAGGAGTACCCGATTACTTGCAGGTGTCGAAAGAGTACTTGGATGATCACAAGTACAAACTCTTGGAGGATACCTAGACGTTCGCAAGTATCGAAAGGGTACTTGGATGATCACGAGTACAAATTTTTGGAGGATACCTGGACGTCCATAAGTATCGAAGGGGTACATGGATAATCATAAGTACCAAACTCTGGAGAATACTTGGTCGTTTGTTTAAAGTCTCCTGATAGATGGAATATTGAGGACGTACCTGGGATATTTGTAAAGGTTTCTCACTTCTGGTAATGGGAATATCGATGACGTACCTGGGATATTCATGGAGGTCTCCTACCTCCTAGCAATTGAGAAATATCAATGACGTACCTTGGATATTCATGAAGATCTCTCACCTCCTAGTAATTGGGAATATCGAGAGCGTATCTAAGATATTCATGAAGGTCTCTCACCTCCTGGTAATGGGAATATCGAGGATGTACCTTGGATATTCATGAAGGTCTCTCACCTCTTGGTAGTATAAACTTGAATGTGGTATGAGGCTTACCTGGCTAGCCACAGGCACTCAAAAGGGTTGGGACGCCTGGGTAGACGCAGGTGTACAAAGTAGTGGAATACTTGGATGAATACAAATATTTAATGATATGATCAGGGACCACTCAACTGGTCCAAGTGTAAGAAAGTATACCTGGGTAATCGCAGGCGCATAATGTGGTGGAATACTTGAGTGGCTGCTAGCATTCAATGACACAATTCTGAGGACAACTCAGACCAGTCGAGTGTCACGAAAATGGAGTATCCGAACAAGGGTTGGTACTCAAAGACGAAGGGATACTTGGACAGTTGCAAATATCAATATTCTGGGGACAACTCAAACATGGTGAGTGTCAATAAGAGAGAGTACTTGATGAGTGGTGGGTTCTCAAAGATTATCAGACATAAAGCTCTGGGAGTGAGGTTGGGGATGTGCTTTCTTGATGATATCTCTAATCTCTAAGAGCGTGCTTGTTGTTTGCACAATATGCACACATACACACAATGAATATATGTGCTGTAAATTCATAAATTCAAATGTGATTTATGCATGACAATCTTGTCAGTTTTGTATCATTCGAATTCCACTGGGGTAGATTTTGAAAGACAACCTTCATTTAGAATGTAGATGTCTTGAGCATGCCAAATGGGGGACTTTCAATTTGAAAGGACTTTTCACTTACTCTCATGGGAAAGGTTGTTTTATCCTGACCATTGATGCATGATTTATAAGGACCACATTATCTCATTGTCATCATGTCAGCAAGGGTCTGAGTATTCTCGTGAGTGGTACGACTTTACCAATGTGAGAGGTCTTTGTTGAAATTGTGATGAAGGCTTGGTCAATGGCTTATCAAAGGGGACCAACGAGGTCATGGCTCTGTGAAAAAGATGCCGCATGCTCCTCTCCAGGTTTGCAAGTCAAGAATCCTGCGAAAAGAGATAGAATAATCTTGCCCGTACTTCTTCGAGCGATGCTTATAGACATATGAAATCCTACGTTAATTGAAGTGCCCCTAGTCTGAAGAGACTTTTTACAGTGGGATGAAATGTAGGCTTGACTCGTGTAAAAAGGTAAGAGCTGGCAATCGCCTTGGTATTTGTCACCGGTCTTTCTTCTCACAGTCAGATGAAGGTTCCATTAATGGAACCACAACAGCAACTTCTCTCGGGAATACAAACAATTGTATTTTTTGTTTAGACACATTGGACCTTGCTTTTACCAAGCACACTACTTTTTTATGTCCATAGTTTTTGCTTTTGTTTTTTATCCACGAGCATTGACCTTGCTTTTACCAGGTACACTGCTTTTTTATGCCCCTATTTTGTTCTTGTTGTTTGAGAGCTGATCTTGACAAGTTCAAGCAAACGTCTTTGTTAGACTATTGAGTCTTCATCTTTTGCCAGTGCTTCTGATTATGCTGCTCAAACGGCCGTAGCTTCTGCTTTGCCTCCGTGTGAGGGTGAATTTACAGACTCAATTGAGTTGTACAATGGATACAAGTGCGTATAGAAAGAATTGCTCTTCATGACTCTAGGACACTTAAATTAACGCGAGTGTTCATATGCAATAAAGACACTCGAAGATTGATGCAAGTGCAAGCAAGAGAAATTCTATCCCTTTTCTCACCTCGTGATGTTGACTTGCCTTTGACTTGCCCCAGTGTGGGGTGGTTCTTTGATGGGGGTAGTTCAAAAATTTGCCAGTGTATGGGGCTCAAAGTGAGCGATGGAATGCCTCTCACTATTTTGATCATCGTACCATTTGCAAGAGAACTCTTTACCCTATAGTCATGGAATTTTCTGCACTCATCTCACAAGTGTATAGATGGGGGACTGTGTGTGGGATATGGCTTGCCTGTCATCATTCTGACGCACCTCATCCAACATGCTCAATTAATCTTGTATTCTTCACTTAGCAATCTATTCTAATAACCCTTAACAGAATAAAAAATTTAGATAGACAAAATTTTCATGCAAAATTCATTTAGAAAAAGGCATGCAATATATGATGTGATAGAGTTTGTATTCTTAGCATAATTTGCTCAAAAGGATTCTATTGACAGCTTTAGGGGTAAACATATATTAAACCTTGAATGTCAAAAGGAGTATTCACAAAAGGGTGTCGATGAATTGTCCCTATTGAATAGGGAGATGTCACATGAATAATCATCTAGGGGTTGATAATTTGATCGGACGTCTTTGTTTTTGCCCCGGGCTTGGATCACTTGGTTTGCCCTATTTAACTATTTAATTTGACTCTTGAATCCCAATGCTTCCTGTCAATATGAGTTCAAAGAGTGAGTGTTAGAAATGATGCCAAGTTACCTTTCCCCCAGAGTTTATTTGTGATGGCTCTTAGGGAAGTTGCTGACGGCCTCTTTTACATTTCAATGCTTCCTTCGACTGGCCTTTCCTACTTGTGGCCACATATGCATGATTGTTGGTCGTTGATTGATTCTCAATGCTTTCCTTCTGTGAAATTTTTCCTTCTGCCTTTGATCAGGCAAAGTCATGTACCTCAAGCTTCTATGGAATTTGAGATGGACAATCAAAACTTCAAGTTTTCTAATAGCAATTACTTTTTGCAAGAGCATGTGTTTGGAACAAGAAGTGAGGCTTCTAGATTCTAAGATTGTTGACTGGGACAGAAGGTGCCTTCTAACCAGGCTGGTTCCTGAATGACGTGTCCTTTACACCGAGCTGGGTGAAATTGACATGGATTACTCTTACGCGTCTGCTTGGGTAATGTCGATTTGCTCAAGTTATGCCATTGAGTTTGCTACTTGATTTTCAACACTTCCTTAAATGTTGGTGATTACCATTCATTTTTCTTCATTGAGTCAACCGAACACACATTTTTTTATGATGGTGTAAATACATCACTCATATATAAAGGTGCATAGGCGTTTTCATTCTGATAGAGAAGTGCTTGGCAATGCCAGACAATGAACATCTTTCAAGGGTAGTACTTTTTTACAGCATCGAAATTAACTGGTTTAGAGAATTCTTGCCCATCCATCTTAGTTAGGATCAAGGCTTCTCCGGGGAGTATCTTCTTTATTACATAAGGACCCTTGTAATTTGGGGCAAACTTGTCTCCGGGCTCTGAAAAGATTGGCAGCGTCTTTCTCAAGACTAGCTCGTTTACCTCGAAATGCTTGGGTCGCACCTTTTAATTAAATGATCGAGCTACCTTTTGCTGATAACATTGACTGTGATAGAGCGCTTTCAATCGCTTTTCATCGATCATGTTCAGCTGCTCGAGCATTTGTTGTGTCCATTCCTCCTTAGACAATCCTGCGTGGGATAAGATCCGTAGGGAAGGGATTTCTACTTCCACAGGCAAAACTACCTCCATACCATAAACCAGAGAAAAAGGGGTTGCCCTAGTAGAAGTTCGAATCAAGGTTCGATATGCTGTCAGTGTGAATGGTAACCTCTCATGCCAGTCATGGAATTTTCAGCTGTCTTGGATAGGATTGTCTTAATGTTCTTGTTGACGGCTTCCACGGCTCCATTCATTTGTGGATGATAAGGGGACAAGTTCAGATGTTGGATTTTGAACTCAGAAAACAATTGATCAATCAACTTGTGGTTCAGGTTTGACCCATTATCGATGGCGATAGCTTCCGGTATGCCATAACGGGTGATTATGTCATGTCTGATGAACTTCATAACGTTTCGTGCAGTTATGCTTGCATAGGATGCGACCTCGATCCATTTTGAGAAGTAATCGATTGTGACCAAAATAAATCGATGCCCATTTGACGCCTTCGGATTGATTGGGCCAATTATATCAATGCCCCACATTGAAAACGGCCACGGCTCAGATAACTGATGCAATTCAGTTAGAGGGACATTTATCTTGTCCCCGTGAATCTAACAACAATGACAGCTTCGCACATGTTAAGCACAATCGCTCTCTAAGGGGAGCCAGTAATAACCTAATCTCATTATTTTCTTGGCCAACATACGTCCATTCATGTGAGGGCCACATACTCCCCCATGTATTTCTTGCATTATTTGTGTGGCTTCATCTACATCCACACAGCTTAGCAAGACTGAGTCATATGATCTTTTGTACAAATTTTCACCACTGATGAAGAACCTCGAAGCCATTTTCATTAGGTATTTTCGATCAGAGGGAGTGCTTTCTTTAGGGAATTCCTGCTTCTAGACGTATTTCATGATATCGTAATACCAGGGTTTTCTATCGGATTCTTCAATTATAGTCATGTAGTGGGCTTGTCTTGCCAAGACTTCAATCTTCAAAGGCTCTATTTCTAACCCTCTCGTTACTTACAACATAGATGATAGCGTAGCTAGTGCATCAGCAAACTGGTTATGAATTCTAGGTAGGTATTCAAACGAGACGTCCTGGAATTCTCCCTCAAATTCTTCCAAGTAGTCGTGATAAGGCACTAGTTTGGCGTCTCTTGTCTTCCACTCGCCTAAATTCTAGAGGATAATTAAGACGGAGTCACCGAACACTTTTAGTTTTGACACTTCCATTCCAATAGCCGCTTGCAGGCCGAGGATTCATGCTTCATATTTGGCTATATTGTTGGTGCATGGAAACATCAATTTTGCAGCCAAAGGATATTGTTGCCCATTTGGGGATATCAAGACTGCCCCGGTGCCGGAACCTAACAAATTTACAGCTCTGTCAAAGAACATAGTCCATGTGTCCTCTTCTACTGTTGAAATTCGGTCGTCTAGAGAATCATCCTCGCGTACTTTTAACTGATTTTTGCGACATCACTTGGATGTCGAATTCTGAGATCATGATTTGCCATTTGGCCAATTTTCCCACCAAGGCCGGGCAACAGAGCAAATACTTAATTGGGTCACTCTCAATTACAAGGAATGTTTGGTAATGCAAGGTATACTGCCGGAGTCTGTGCAACACCCATACCAATGCAGCGCATGTTTTTTCTAACTTGGAGTAGTTTTGTTCCAACGTGGTGAACTTTTTACTCAAATAGTAAATGACTCGCTCCTTCCCATCATGGGGTCCTTTCTATGCCAACATTGCACCTATGGATTCAATGTTGATGGTAAGGTAGAGGGTCAAAGGGCGCCCTGGAGTCTGCGGTATTAAAATCGAGGGTTTCATCAGGTACTGCTTTAGATGTTCAAACGCCAGTCGGCAGTCGTCATCCTATTTGATTTGTGCATCCTTCCTGAGAAGTTTAAAGAAAGGTTTTGCGGTTTCAGAAAGTTGGGAAATGAATCGCGCAATGTAATTTAATCTTCCTAAGAGGCTCTGGACTTTTTTTACAGTCGAGGGAGGAGGCATCTAAAATATCGCTTTAGTTTTTTATTGGTCCACTTTTATCCTTTCATAGCTCACAATGAATCCAAGTAATTTGCCAAAAGTTGCCCTGAACACACATTTTGCTGGGTTCAAGCGCAACTTGAACTGGCAAAGTCGATTGAATAATTTTTCTAGGGTCTTCACATGGTCCTCTCCGTGTCTGGTTTTGGCGATCATGTCATCGACATATACTTCAATTTCTTTATGCATCATGTCATGGAAAAGGGTGATCATGGCACGTTGGTAAGTTGCTCCAGCGTTTTTTAGGCCAAAAGGCATGACCTTATAATGAAAAGTCCCCCATGGAGTAATGAATGCCGTCTTTTCCTTGTCTTCCTTCTTCATTTTTATTTGGTTGTATCTCGAGAATCCATCCATGAAAAAGAAAAGTTTGAATCCAGCAGTACTGTCCACAAGAACGTCTATGTGAGGTAGCGGAAAATCATCTTTTGGGCTTGCTTTGTTCAAATCGCGGTAGTCAACACAAACCCGGATTCGACCATCTTTTTTCTTCACCGGTACAATGTTCGCTACCCAACTAGGATTTTGCGAGACTTCAAGAAAGCCTACTTCTAGGAGCTTCATTACTTATTCTTCAATCTTTTTTGACAACTCAAGCTTAGTTCTTCTTAGCCATTGCTTCTTAGGGGCTACATCAGGGTTGGTTGGCAAGCTATGCTCCACGATCATTGGATTGAGGCCTAGCATATCGGCATATGACCATGTGAATACGTCTTGAAACCTCTTTAGGAGGGCAATTAAGCTTACAGCTTCTTCTTTAGGAAGGTTCGCACCAATCTTTATCTCCCTTGGACCTTCTGTGCTGCCTAAATTGACAATGACGGTGTCTTCAGTAGTAGGGGGCTTTGTTTCTTCGTGGCACTTCCAATTCCGTTGAATTTCGTCGAAATCATCAAAATCATCATCTGAGTCATCAGAATTGCTATCGTGGCTACTTACGGTGTTGGTCTGGACCATTCCCATACCCTCGCCTGCCGCTAGATTATTCCTGTGTCATAGAGTAGATAGGCTAAGGGAACAAATAAGGTTAGTAGCATGCATGCTTCTTTCTTTTGAAAAGGTGATAAATTGTTCTTGAAGATTTAGGACAAGGAAACATGAGGAGATCTGGGCCTCAGATTTCTTCTTTCATTTGATAGCTGGCTATCATCAACGGGCCGGTTTGGTGTGTCTTCTCATGCCCTCAAAATGTTTTCAACTTTATTTATTAGTAGACGAATTTACAGGGTGATTTCAAAAAATAGTTCCTTGAGTGGAACTAATGTTGAAAACAAAACAAGCCAGACTTTAAGAAATATGTACAGGCTCCCACGTAGGGGAGTATGCAGAGGAATTAAAAAGGATTCTACTTGAGCGGGTCTGCACCCATTTCCCCTAACGGTCCTTCATTGATAGCGCCCATGAAGAAGTCTTCATACCAGTCGCCAGCCATGTCTCCCTGTGCTCCCGGCTTTGCGGATTTCAAATCATCCATGCCTTCCCATCCATCAGGGACGATGTTGTGATGATGATCATAGAAACTTTTGGGGGATTGAATAATCAACATAGTAGTCAAATTTACCACTTGGTTGGCCCAAAGTGTCCATGATTGCCTCTCCTATACGCGCTTCCTCAGCATGCTCAAGGAACATGGTACAGGTGTTGGGTACCACGAGGAGGTGATCCTTGCCAAAACACAGCCACGAAGAGCATAACGTGAATACCCAGCATCCAAAAGATCCTGAACCTTGTCTCTCAAGATGGTGCAATCATCTAGCGAGTGTCCTAATTCCCCCGAATGATAATCACATTGCTTGGATGGATCATAATCAAGGAAGTACTTGAGAGTAGGATGGCTCAGTTCCCTGCCAATTATCCCTTGCTCTAGGAGGATGGGGAAAGTAATGGCCATTGATTTAGGTAGAGGCGAATATGGCCGTGTGCTTCTTGGGGATAAGGGTAGCCATGCCTCTCACTAGGTCGTGTCAGTAGGGTCTTCTTCATTTACTACCAGCTCCTCATTATGACGAGAGCGGAATGCACGGGTAGCTTGAGCGAAGTTTTCTGTCAAATGGTGTACAGTCTCACATAATTCTTCAACTTGATGTTGAAGCTGGATGAACGAGAAGTTATCGACTGTCTCTTCTAATTGCTCTTCCTCAATAGCACCTATGAAAATGTCCCCGAACATGGTGGTCATGTCATCTGGCCCCTCTTTCTTTATAAGTGAGGGCCAAGTTGTGTCTTCCTGGATTATGGGCAATTTCGCGCTTTCGGGACCATTTTGAAGTATTCACTTCCTCTTCCTCTTCCTCATGCATCATCCTGGTTGGGCCTGGGAAAGTTTCCTTGAGACGGGGACACACAAGGCCAACTTTTTTCTTTGCTTTTCTATCCGGGGAATATCCTAAACCGATAGTATAGGGTCTCCTCAGGGCTTCAATAGGCTGACGGATGCCCTGGCCTCTCCTACCAAGCCCTTGTCCTGGCATGAAACCGTGTCCAACCATGATTTTTCCTACCATGATTGCAGCGCTTGATACCTCGGGGACAAGGGGCGAAGTCCCTCGAGTTTCGTGTATAGTAGAACGAGCTCGAACGATTGATAACTAGCTTTGCTTTTGTCACTAGGTTCAACATAAGGGATGGTCGTCTTGTGGTAGATGCAGTGATCTTCTTCTCCTCGGACTGTGATCAGTTTTCCTCCAACCACGAACTTCACATTTTGGTGGAGGCTTGAAGGTACTACTCCTGCGACGTGGATCCATGGGCGCCCTAAGAGGAAATTGAACGCAGTGGGGATATCCATCACCTGGAACAAAATTTTGAATATGGTTGGGCCAATTTGAATGTCGAGCTCGATCTCTCCCAATGTTTCCTTCTTTGTTCCATCGAATGCTCGAATAGAAGTCTTGGGTACCGGATCCATGATCTCTCTATTTTAAGGCGACAGAGTGTCGCTAGTGGACATATGTTAAGAACAGATCCATTGTCAATCAGCACTCGAGCGACGTGAGATGCATTGCACTTGACTGATATGTAGAGGCCCTTGGTGTGTCCTCTACCCTCCTCAGGAATTTCTTCATCAGAAAATGCCATTTGATTTTTTAAAATGATGGTACTGACAAATTCCTCAAGTTTGTTATGCTCAATCATTTCAAGGACATGTACCTTACTTAGTACTTTCATGAGGGATTTTTGGTGCTTGACAGATGTCTGAAGCAATTCCAGCAGAGAGATTTGCGCTAGTGATTTTCGTAACTATTCCACCATATTATATTCGCTGGCCTTAACTACGGCCAAAAACTCCTTGGCTTCTTCGTCAATCACGAGCTTAGCAGACTGAGTATTTGCTTGAGCATAAGTTCGCCCAGATCTCGTGACTAAACCAACATCAAGGTCATAAGACCATGGTACTGCATTGTTGTATTCGTATTTGTAAGGCTGGGGAATCTCGATGACTATAGCTGTTTCTGCTATTGATGCTTGAACAATGGCTCTCTTCCTTTCAAGGACGCTCTCAGGTGAGGTGGAATCCTTCTTCTCCTTTTCCACATTTAGCGCGGCAAATTCTTCCTCCCAGTTGATGAGGACTTGCGATATGGTAGAAACTATGCTGGCGTGGCCGGCGTACACGATTATTTAGGCATCTATCATTCTTAATACCCTTTCCTCCATTATTGCAAAGGGTGGTATTCCATTGCTTGAATAATACCCAGCTTCTACCAACCCTCAATAGATGTCAACAGTAGGTATTTTGGCATTTCGAATTTGACCGGCCTCTGAACTGAATATCGCATTTACCTTGTCAGCGTGATCGGGGAGCAGATTGCTTTGGACATTTGGCTTTGTAGTTTGGAATGAGAAGGCCTTAGTATCCAGTAGGCTCTAGATCCAATGCTTAAGGACGAAACACTCATCGGTTGAATGGCCTACTTCTCCCATGTGATAGTTACATTTTTTGGATGGGTCATAGTTGGAGAAGTTTTCAGCGTTGGGTCGTCTTGGCTCAATTGAAAGGAGGCTCTTGTTTCGGAGGATTGCTAAAGCCTGGGAGGGAGATCCAGGAAGCAGAGTGAATTGTCTTCGGTTGTTGTAGCGCTGGGGTGGTTGACAACCGGTGGTCTGTTGTTGCCCTGTGCTTGTTTGTACGGTTGGGAGGTGACCGGTATTTGCAGTGTAGGTTGCATTGACATCTACTAGGGATTCTTTGTCTTTTTTCATGTTGAGCCTTCTGCTGACGGGTGCAGGTTTAGTGAACCAACCCTCCCTCAACCCTATCTCAATCTGCTCTCCTATTGGAATGAGTTGATTGAATGATTCAGCGATCGTAGTCACCATTCGGTTACTATATTCATAGGGGAGGGTTTTGATTAACATTTTTCTTAGTTCAAAATCAGTTGGTTCGGGACTGATCTGGGTGGCTAGATTCCTCCATCTAATAGCATATTCTTTGAAAGATTCATGTTTTTTTCTTTTCCGTGCGCTCAAGATCCTCACGAGAAGGGGTAATATCCATTATGAACTTGTACTATTTGAGGAATGCCTCACTTGCTTCACTCCATGATTCAAGGAGGTTTATATTTTTTGTGATGTACCACCTTAGGGAAGGACCTACTAGACTTGACTGGAACAATTAGATCATTAGAGGCATATTATTGACTTTTTGGGTCATTTGAACCAAGTACATTTGCAAATGAGCCCTTGGGCAAGTCGTGCCATCATACTTCTAAAACTCAGGCATTTTGAATTTTTCTGGCATTTTGACCTTAGAGTAGATGGAGAGGTCTGTTGGAGTAAGATCTTGAAGGCCCCGCAGTTGCTTTAGCCTCTCTTCGAGCTTCTCGAGGCGTTTGTCATGTTCAGTCTTAGACAAACTGTTGGGCTTTGCTTTCTCAACTATGATTTGGTGCGTGTCATCCTATAATTCAGGCATATTATCATCAGTATCTCTTCCTTGTTCACCTCGGATAGACGATTGTGGCAACAACACTTTGATTGAGGCTGGGGCGAGAACCAATTTGCCTTGGATGGAATCTATTTCCTTTGAGAGTTGCTGAAGCACATTGAAGACCTGCTTCATTTCATTTTCCACAATCTCGATACGGCTTGGTGCGTTCTCTTCAGCCATTCTAGTTTAGCTTTTGGCGAATGCAACTATGTCATGATTACCTGCATTAAAAAAATGGAGAGAACATAAGCCAGGGAAACATATGGAACACTGGCCCATGGCAAGGGTCAAGTCATTTTTATTTATTTAACAAAGGATTTATACAATGCCAAAAGGGCCTTCCAAATAGGGTAGAACGATCCTAAATATTCACATGAAATATTCACATCAAAAAGCCAAGCTGCCCATTTTTATATGCGATGGGAAGCTCCAGTATTGTGAAGCTACTTGTTCCTTCGTACTAGCTTTGATACGTGTCTCCTGCTTGTCTCCAAGCTCTTTTCAAGAGATTCAATTCACCCTTGCAGGGTAAGTTTATCAACTACATCGGGGATTACAGGTTGCAGCTCCTCAGGAATTATATGGTTGAGGATGTAGAATGTGGATGCATGATAAGCTTTTTCCTGCCCTTTCAACCTTCTGGGTATGACAATCTTTTCAGTGTGACATCTACTCCATGCGTTCTGAATTATGCGGATCTCCTCCAAGTAGTTGTAGTCTGTACGGGTGAAAAGGATTCGGAACAATCCTAATTTGAGCGGTGGCGGGATTTCTTGGAGGACACTGTACTGACAAGCCACCCTATATGGATAATATGAGGTAGTTCCCGAGAGGCCCATCAACGGGATAGTGTGTAATAATTAAGCGCAAAGCGCGCCTCTCCTGTAATGAACCATTTAGTTCGCCATAGGAATGTCTCAGGGACCAGGTCTTTTAGCAAGTTAATCCACTTAGAATACTCTTCATTGGGAGAATATATTTCCAAGGTTTGAAACTTTTGCAGTGGGTGTTTAAACTCGTTGATTTCAAATATTTGTATGAGGTGCCCAAATCCTTTGATATGGGAAAAGAACCACATTTGTAAAATTTCTGGAGCGGCCCTCATGATTTTTTCTTTTTGGTCCTTGAAACGATTAAGGGATAAAAAGGTTTCAGCTAAAACCATGTTTACATATCCTGCTCCGAAAGTGACTTGATTTATTACCCATGCGATTGAAGGATTTATGGCATTCTTTCTATATGGGAAGATGATAAATCCAAAGAAGGGCAATAGGAAGATCTTGGTTTTCTGGGTCATTAATTGTTTTTCAAAACATTCAGTTAAGGATGATAGTGAAAAAGCATTGTTGTTGGCTCCAACAATTTCTCTTACCGAATGATTTTTTAAAAAGCGTGATAGACTGACCACGGGGTCAATGCCAAATGGTGGTTTAGCAAGCTCCCTTCCCAAGGGCATTCCTATGGCGAGACTGTACTCTTCCAATGTTGGAGTCCGTTCAAATTTTCCAAACACAAAGGTAGATGATTCAGGACACCAAAAATGTGGTAGTGCTTGCATGACTCCAGAGTGGATATTGATTTGGAGCAATGGGAGGAGATGACTGATTCTTGCTTTAACACGCTCTTGGCCAAGCTGATCTAACTGCTTCCACCATTTGAGAAGCTCTCCCTTGGGGGTAGGAATGAACTGGATATCAATTCTTCCCATCGCATATAAGAAAGGGAAATACACAACCTAACCCTATTTTTCCATGAGCCAGAAAAGACTAAGTAAAAGTAAATAAACTACTTTCCTTTTTAAAAAAAATGGCAAGCACAGAGACATACAAATGGGTCGTGTGGCTCGATTTCTAACTGAGAAGGTTTGTTGAAATTAAAAGGGTATCCGCTCGTCGCAGTCTCACGTTAGCAGCATACCCTCCTAACATCGGCTAAGAAATTCGGGGAAAGAAAGGCAACCTCTACATCACAGTCTCGCGTTCAAGGTCGTATCTTTCTTAACACCATCCTAGAAATCCTATGGCAGCCCAGGTCCGGCGGCCGGGTTGTGTGTGCCATGTGTAGTATTAAAATAGTAAAGCATGCACAACAGTTTATAATCACAAAATATTTTATTTTAACTTAATAAAAAAAAACTCTAAGCTATTACCCTGCACAAAAGAAAAAAACCAAAGTCAGCAAAGTATTTAAACAAAGACAAAATGGCCTAAGTACTTAAAAATTGTCCCCAGCGAAGTCGCCAAGCTGTTGCGACCTCTTTTTTTTCGGTGCCCGCAATTGAGTACGGGTGTCGACGGAGGCTAATGGCTCAGCTAAATTTAGTTATGCCCGGACTCTCCTAAGTTCACCAATTCACGACTTTAATAGTCTAATTTTTTAACCTGCAAGTTAATTTTTAAAATTGAGTCGCCACTAATCGATTTGGGGTAGGTTGATTAGAAATCCATGCGAAGTATTGGGAGAAATACTTGCTCTTGTGCAACCAAAGAAATTAGGATCGGGGACTTGATTACATTAGTTAATCACTAATGCCCTTTCAGTACCTAATCTTGTTTAAACCATAAGACTTTTTGGATTTTTAAGGGATTTTCCATGTATTTGTGGGGAGGAAAAACATTTTTTTTTTTTTGTCTTTTCTATTTTTTGCACATAAAATGGACTTTTTGGATATTTTTGGTTTTTTTTTTAGAAAATACAAGTCTTTTTGGCATTTTTTTTTTTTTTGGATTTTTGGCATTTTTTGGAAAATATGAAAAAATATATATATTTTTAAAAAATTATTTATATTTTTAAATAATTATTTATTTTTATTTATTTATTAAAATATTATTTAAAATAATAGAAAAGCTGACCCGGGTCGGGTCTGCGAGTTGGGTCTAACCCGAGCCAGCCCAAAACGAGATGAGCCCGCTATGCGGGCCCAACTTGTTTTTTCTTTTCTCTTTTTTTTTTTATTTATAAAAAACACAAGCGGAGCGCATTGATTTGGTCCATCTTCATTAAGAAAAAACAACCCAAGGATTAACCGGCCCACACGCGCAGGCCCAAAACGGGGGAATCCCTACCCGGACGACCAATTCGGGTCCGACCCGACTAGGGGGTAAACCCTACTCGGTTTGGACTCGACAGGCGCCCCTCTCCTTGCCCGCGTCTTCGTGGCACTGACGAGGGTGGCCGAGGAGCTACTAGGCGGTCGGACGGCGACGATGATGGCGACAACGAGCTTGAGGACAGCAGCTGACCACATGACGAGGATGGTGTTGCATTGAATGGCAGGCCGTTCAACGAGGGCGACATTGGGGTAGAGCAGCAGCTAGTGAGGCTCACGTCAGGGGAATTGGCGGACACGACTAGGGTCTCAAGTAGGGGGAAGCGACAGCGACAATGCGATCGGCGAGGGTAGGGGCGGCGACCAGGGTTTTGGGTGGAAAAGCAACAACGGGCGGTGGTTAATACCTATCTGTAGAGGGAGCATGGCGCAAGGGCGTTGCTAGTCGGCATCGGGGCTGTGATGGATCAGTGAAGCGGTGTCATCTCCCAGATCTGAGGTGTAGATCTCGGTCGGACCTTCCTCGGCCTTGATTTTCTCTCACTCCGGCCAGATCCGACCCTCTCAAACTCGCTCGCCGCCGGCCTTCCCCGAAGTCTCTCGGTGGAGGGTGGGCTGAGCTCGCGACTCAAGTTCTCCCCTGTGCTTGCCCTTTGATCTTTTCCAATATCTCTCAGTGAAAGATCTCCGAGCTCGCCACACCCTTCGACGGTGCTTGTTGCCGCCTATTTATAGGCGAAGGAAATCCGGTCGACGGAGGGCCTCGGCCGCCGGCTTCTAGCTTGCCCACCGATTCCCCTTGGCTGAACCAGTGTCACATCGAGCTTTCCAACAAAGCCTGCTCAGCATTAATGGCACCTAAAATCTTTTCCTCTCCAGCCAACGTCGGCCTACTCTCCTCGACCGTAGGCCGTCCTTTGCGCGTCGGCCTCCCTCAGGCGCGTGAGTTGTAGCGGCGAAGGAGAGGGAAGGAGGAAGAAGAAGAGAGAAAGGGGCCGGGCCGGGGGATGAAGAAGGAGGAGAGTGGGCCTAGGGCCCGCGTGAAAGGAGGAAGGGCTGGGCTGGGCTTTTGCTTTTGCTTTTCTTATTTTTGTTTTTTTTATCAGAAAACTTAATTAATAAAATAAAACCTAAATAAAATTAAGGCGTCAACAGGACATGCATAGAAGTAATTCCTAGCAAATTTTCTTAGTCTCATCCGCAGGCAAAAGTTATTCGATGATGGCGCCCACAAGTACTATACTATCAATAATTAGCTCAACTTTGATCGGATGAGCGATCCATCAAAACCACTTGCTAGCAACCTCAAGTCTCAATGATTTTCACCGTCCAACCCTTGAAAATGCATTGTGTAATAAAGTTAGTTAAGGTGTGTTTGATAACATTTTTATTTTCGGGAATAATTTCTATTAAAAAATTACTTTTTTTCTATATCTAGCCTTTGGACGAGTTTCTAAGCAAAAAAAAGCGTTTCGTAACTGTATAAAATTTCTATTCTCGAAATAGAAAAAAAAAATATAAATGCATTTGTTACGACCCTAAAAATTTATATTCCCAATTTTTTTCATTTAATTATAAAAATGTCACTGAAGATATTCTAAGATGGCTTAAGAAAGTCCAATGTAATTGTTAGTCAAACATGAATAGCTAAAAATAGCAGTAGAGAGTCCAATTTTCATCAAAAGATTTTCACATTTTTTATGCTAAACTATAATTAACACTAAGATATAGTAAAATTACTCAAATCTAATTTCTAATTTTTTCCTAAATTTCTGATTTTTTTTGTTCCAAAAAAGGGGACTCGAATCAGGTCAAGAGACCAAACTTTGTGTTGATTGTGTAAAGGCGAGCATTAGATTACGTTAAGTTTGTTTTTTCTAATATGACCTTATTTCTCTTTTTGTTCTTGGAAACAAAAATGTTAGTTTTTTTCTATATCTTGTTTGATTTTAAATATATTTCCTGGCCATTAATTCATTCTAAGGAGTAGAAAAATTAGTTGACAATTTTAAATATTTGTTTATTTTGAAAAATAAAAAATAGAAAAATAGAAACGTTGTCAAATAGATCTTCAGCAGCCCAAATAAAGGGAAAAACTGAGCATAGCCCATGGAAAATGCGAGGGTTTCTTCATCATAGGGAGGCAAAGTCTGGAAGTAGTAGCTTTTGTCCTGGGCGGATCGCGTTGGCCTTCAGTCACATCGCAATGGAAGGCCTCTTTGTGTGTCTGTGATCCGCAATCAATTATTCAATGATATTACGGACTAGACATCCGCCCTTAGTCAATGCATCATCCTCAGAGATCGAACTAGCTGGATCGCGTTAGCCTTTTGTCGTTTAAATCTATTTGACCTTTAAAAAACAAGTGCATCAGATCAGGGTGCGCTACGAACTATGCGGTGTGGATTAGAAAGTAAAAACTAGAAAGTAAGGGTGCGTATAGTAACACTTCTGTTAAAATATTGTTCCAGGAAACAAAAATAGAAAAAGTTATTTCTATTCCGAAGAACAATTTTTGAACAGAAGAACACGTTTGGTAAATTTGTTCCTGGAATAGAAAAATAACAGAAACACGTTTAATAAACTTGTATAATTTTTTTTATTTCTTTTAAGTTTTTACTTTTTTAATCTTTTTTCTTTTTTCTGTTTTCTTCCTTTTGGCCGATCGCTGGCCTCAGCCATGGCTGGCAACCAGCTAACGAGGGCCAGCGGCCTCACCCGGTCACGGCGAGGCTCACCGGCCCCCAGTGAGGTCGAGCCTCCCCAGGGGCTGGCGACACTCCGGTGAGGTTGCCGGCCATCGACGGCGTCGCCAGCCCTCAACGGCCGATCGCTGGCCATGGCCGAGATTGGCGACCAACCAAAGAAAAAAGAAGAAGAAGAAGAAGAAGAAGAAGAAGAAGAAGAAGAAGAAGAAGAAGAAGAAGAAGAAAATAAAGAGAAGAAAAAAATAGGAGAGAGAAAATCATTTCTCGAAGTGTTTCACTTGTTTCTATTCCAAATTTGTTCCTAGAAACAAAAAAAATAGATTTGGAACAAAAATGCAAACAAATGCGTTTCTGTTCTTTTTTTTGTTTCCTGGAACAAAAAAACAGAAATTGTGTTCATGACCAAAAGAAAAGAACACAAACAAACAGAGCCTAAAAAGCTTATGGGGATTTTTTTATTATTATTTTCTCATTTCTAAATGGCTTGCGAAACTAGTGGTGCTACCAACATATTGTAATGAAGGCATGGCAGAAGTGATGATTTGACATTAGAGATTGTTTAGTTAATCATGAAAACTACCAAAAAAGTCTTATGAATTTTGCCAATTCAATTTCATCCTTAACATTTTCACGTTTTGCCAATTGAGTCCATCCGATTAATTTTAGCCAGAAATTGCTAATGAGGATGCTAGTCATTCTATATGGTATGACCAAAGCTAACATGGACAACTTTTTTAATTTTTTTAATTTTAAATATTTTTCAAATTTTTTCTTTTCTTTTTTTTTCTTTTTTTTACCATAGTGGTCAATGAGGGTCATGCCCATCTCCCAACCTTGCCCAAATCTAAGCAAGGCCATCATGATTGCAAGCAAGTCAACCTCACCGGCAGCTATGCCTCGCAATGGTGTGGGCATGCGTGGTCTCTAGTGAGGTTAGCCTCACCAATGTCTCCCTCGCCACAAGTGAATGTGGCCATGGACTCACCAACCACGAGTGAGTGCGCCTTTGCCCATGGCTGGCGAGGTCATGGCTAGCCATGGGTGAGCGGGACTCATCAGCCATCGTGGAAAAAAGGAAAGAGAAGAAGGAAGGAAAAAGAAAAGAAAATATAAAAAAATTAAAAAAAAATGAAAAGAACTTGTCGATATCAATGTCAACAATGCCATGTAGGATTACCAGTATTTACATCAATGATTTCTAGTCAAAATTAGCAAAATGGACTTAATTGGCAACACGTGAAAAGGTTGATGATTAAATTGATATAATTGAAAATTTTATAGCTAAATTGGCACGAGTATAATAATAAGTGTAAAAACTTTTTGGTAGTTTTCCCTTTGTTAGTGAAATACTGAAGTGATGTGTCAGTTAACAAAAAGTTTGAGCCTGCAGAATTGGGAGGAAGAAGAGGAAGAAACTGACCCACAAATTAACTATAATGTCTGCTCAATTGAAAAGGTCAGAAAAGGAACTAAGGTTGATTGGAAACTCTATACACCTAAATGATGATAATTAAAATGTCTTGCATGCCCTATTGATTCTTGCAATCCCCTCAACTTTTAGGTATAACGTGTCATTTGATCCTGTGTCAAGAGTAAATGAGTCTGGAATTTATATATAACATTAAGGATGAAAACAATGCGGATCTATATTACTCTTGCCCGGTGTACTTATATTCTGAAGGGATCATTTTCACTGAAGTTCAGTACATGACTCAAAAGTTCAGGGAAACCCCAACGTACAAAGAATTTAGCTCTTTCAAGTGCATTTACTGCCTTCAAAGTTTGAGCTAAGAATTCTTCTCTTTCTCCTACAGGCAACTATAGACTCCAGAAAAACCAAAACGGTGTTGATTTGAAAACAACATATGAGTGCTCATGTTATTAAGAGCTCTATAAGATTGAACCTATAAAGAGGATAGGTCGGACCATTCCTACTTCAACTTTTGTTGGTTATATCGGAGTAATCCTTGAACGTCTATGACGACTGGAGTGAAGACAGGATCCGCAGCTCCTTGAACTGCCACCTTCGCCAGCTCAGTGACATTAACGGGAGGTGTGATGAGGGGGCCCAAGAGCAGCAGTTTGTTGAGTGCCTTCCCGTGTTGAAAGGTCTGCAAACATTGAAACACAAAACAATACTCTTCGGAAAAGGTGAAGTTGGCATGTGGTAAGCGTGGCATTTTCCACGTTCAGGTTCTGCTCAAGCAAGGTTCTAGCAAGTATTCTAAGTGATTTCAATGGGAGGAGGACAGTAAAATACGGGCCATATTATAGACAGCAAGGCGTAGCATAGACCAACGTCATTCAGGCAAAGCGTAGACCGTTTTGTGTAGGAACTCACACAAGTAGTGTCGGAAAGATGCCACATTCAGTGCAAAACTGATTAAAGTTCAGCATCTAAGGTTGTCGAGGCATGTACCTCTCTTAGATACATTGGTAAGCTCGAAATTGCTCGCTATCTTGTGGCACCCTTCATCTACATGGTTAGGAAGTCCTTGTTCTGCAGATGGTGTGCCTTGCTCATTGGTTAAAACGTCGTTGATTTGGCTGGTGTTGCTTGACGGACTCAGGGGGAAATTAGTGTTTTGTAATATCTCAACAGCCGCATGCTCATGGGTACCATCATCCATGCTTCCATCTCTGAATCTGCTCTCCCTAAAAGTTTGGGAATTGATGTCCCTTTCGTAAAATCTTCTTCCCAATGCAACAATTTTCTGTCGCAGTGAAGCTGAAGAACTTGATATGATATGCCAATTCCTTTTGACAAACATCACCATGAAAATGAGGAGAGCTAAAACTGCAACAACTCCAGCAATCAAGAACAGGCCCCAGAAACTGTCAAGACCCAAGCTATTGGAAATAATGGAGGAAGTTGAATCGAGGCAATTGGTTTCTGATGTAAACCACGCTTTTTCAATTCTCGTCATAGGCCCTTCAGTTACATTGAGGATTGCTCGCGAAATGTCAGGAACTAGCGGAGACCCTTTGGGGAAAACCTGTAAACCAAAAGAAGCAGGACATGAGATTTTTCAATCAAAGAAATAACGACTAGCCTTAGCAATTGTAGAATTTGAGGATTTTTCTTTATTTTTTGGCTGGAATTTAGAGATTGCCTTACAAAGCCAAATCCAGCATTTTTTAATGTCGGGATCATGGTGTATTTGTAGCAATATTGAGAAAGAACAAGTTTAATGTAGGGGACTTCGTCAATTGCAGCTGCAATTCCACCCTCTGAGCTTCCTTTGGAAAGAAGCGCATCGCATTCTTCAGCAGATTTATAAGGTACAAGTCTCTTATAGTCAGATGTCATTTGCTTTAGCTTTTCATGAAGGAAACATCTATCCTGGTATCCCACATTTTCTCCACTCTTTAGAAGCTGATCTACATCAGTCACAGTTGGTTGAAGATTTTTCACCACCAAAAGAGAGCTCAAGCTCGCCGTATAACTTTGTGTTAGTATAAGTACCACGAAAACCCACACGATCACAACAAATCTTGTTAGGTTGCTAAATGCTCTCTCCCCTGCAATCCAAATTAAAGGTAAGCACATAAATTCTCAAACAATGAAATGTAAATTGTAAAGTTCGATCGATCTACTAAAGTGAAGGTCGTTTACTTTGTGCAAAGACCATGGTTGAAAATGAAAACCAGAGGCTCGTGCCAACTTGATGCGTGGCTGGACCCCTGAAGTCTTCATTAATCCGATGTTCCAGAATCCACACGACCAATGCTATAAAAACGAAAAAGCATCCAGTTGCTAGCCAAAGGTCCCCAGTGAGTGGCTTCAAGAAAACCCAAGCATTCTTGCTCTTGTTGTCCTTGTATGGCACAAGCATTGCAATTCCCGATTCTGTGTATGGTAAGGTAAACTCCACGTACAATGATCTGTTTGCAAGTATCGTCGTATCACCCACCACTGCATCATAATTCTGTTTCAACAAAAAGAAGGGAGAATGTTTTCTTTGTCAACCACATGATAGCACAGTATGTTTCAACATGTAATCCAACGAGACCGAGCTGTTGCAAAGAGTTATCTCACCTGGTAATATACTTGATCGATCATGTCATTGTAACTACCAGCGCTAATTCCATTAGGCAAGGCAAACGGAATAAATTCATAAGTCAACGCATAAGGCAGTTTTTCTATCACAGCTCGAAAGATGTCGATGCAGTATCCGGTGACTTGGGATGTGTTTGTTGTAGGATCACGTGTCACCGTCACGAATTGCTTGAAACCGTCTTTCACAGGAACTAAGATTTTCAAACTCTTCCCAGTCGTGGGAAACTCCCATCCCTTGGGAACAGAGGTTGAATCTCCTGGCCATATTATTGTTCCTAAATTACTCTTTGAAGTGGAATATATGCTTGTGTCAAATGGATTCAAATCTCTCAGCAGCCCATTTTTTCGGGTCCAGAACCCGATCCCTCTTGCCGCGTTTCCATTGATATTAACAATTTGGAATACTAACGCTTCTAACTGCCCATCAACAAGACTGAAATTTCCAGTGAGCCCCATGAATGTGATGTTAGCTAGTTCTTGGAGAAGTTTCTCACCATTTTGAGAGACCCCAATAGTGTCCAGATCAGTTGCATCGGTCGAAGTATTCAAAATCTCGAAGCTAAAATTCACCATTCCCATTTCCTCAACAGCCATTGCCAGAGCCCGAGCAGCATCATAAGCATTGTATCCGAAGATGTTCAACGGAGGACTAAGGACGGATGGATTCTCTTGTTGAAATTTCTTCTTCCACTGGATCATGAAAGTGTCCAGGTTCCGTGTGCCTGGGACATAAGTCTTAATGCCCAATACTCCTTGCATCGAACTAGCAACAACTGATGAATCCACAGAACTTAATAGGTCGGTGATTCCATTAGTCAAGATCCAGACGTAACCTTCGCTTATCATTCCCAACTCTTTTGCTTTGGCCAATAGCCGAGAACCGAGAGGAGGTAGCATGTGCACGATGAAGACCCTCGTTTGCATCGTCATTAACTTGTAGAGTTCCTGCCCGATTTGATCGTCCGTCGCCGAAGGAGGAATGAGGCTCCTATAGGGCACTCGCGTATTGAGCTCTTCCAAAGCACCCATAAGAGAAGGTATGATGCCTTCTCCAAACTCATTGTCCATATATATTAGAACCGCTTCTCTCCAACCAAAAGCTTGCACGACTGCGCTTATGGCGTTCACTTGGGACGAGTCATTTTGCGCAGCTCGAATGAAGTATGGACTCCGAAGGGAACTGAGGGAAGGACTAGTAGCAGAAAAAGAGATGATCGGCACGTGAGATTTGTTTCCAAGGTCAATGACGAAGTCTGCTTGCACTGAACTCTGGGGGCCTATTATGGCTTGGACTTGCTTATTCTTTATCAGATCAAGTGCTGCAGTGGTGACCCAGAAAAGACGGTGAAACAATAAAAAGAACGGCAGATAATGGAAATTCTTATTGGAAAAGGCACATCAGGAGTCAATCAAAACTTGGTGCAATATTATTAAATTTATAGATGGTTAAGAAGAAGGTAGCATCGGAGTTGAAGTTGGAACTTGTACTTATTGAAACAAGTGTTTACTAACCAGAAAAATCTGACGTGAACCCATTATGATTAGATCATAATTCAACATGTTCTTAAGACGATGAAATCTCGATTACTCTGACAAGGTTAAGCGAAACCTCTTATTTTTGAGGTAGCTGACCACTTCCATTTGATTTTAATGTGATTTCAAACATGATGCACAATTGTGTTCACGGACGATATTTATCGACATCGAGGAAGCTCACTTTGATTAAGTAAACTTCATATCCATGAAATACCCTGAGCATGTGATTGACTAAGCCCTCTTATTAAATCATAACGACTTTAATATTATTGCCCGTCTTCCCCCATAGTATACGTATAAGACCCAAGCAAAAGTCTAGATAAGAGGTTCAAACATGAAATTTTTTGTACTCTGTGCAGCGAGGAATCGACGCGGCATGTCCATTCCAACTGAAATATTGTTGGGGAAATGATATAATGCATACCAAACGGAACTAATTCTATTACCAAAAGTAATTTGAGAACGAAAAAGTGGTTAAATTGGCCCAGACATGAACATGTTGAATCTTCCTCCTCGTTAAATGACCTCTTTTATCTCATGGCATCAGAAAATTCCACTCTTCCAAGCCCCATATTTCAATTTTATGGATTTTGTGAGGGCAGACCTTTCTGATGTTATATCATATACCAAACCTTTTAGCATCCATTTTAAACTGCTTGCATGCATTGACAACTATCTGATTGAATAGGAAACCTAAGTTGTTTCAATCACGGTTAATAACACAAAGCTTCCATGAAAATAGTTAGTCACCAGCTTAACTTTCTCAACTAGAAAAAGAAAATCAGAACAATTATGTAGATATATTTTCCTGAAGAAAAAAAAAATTGAAGTGTCTCTATAAACCAGCCCGGCTTAAAGACTATTTTTCTAATCCGAAAAAGCACAATAAAAGTTTATTTCTTGAATTGAAAACTTCTTGTCACTAGAAAATATTTTCAAGAAATTTAAGATTAGACAAAGTAAACCTTTTTTTTTTTTTTTTTTTGTATTTGTTTTCACTGAAAACAAATTGGAAAAAAAAAATATTTCCATGGTATTTGATAATAAGTGAATACATTAAAGGCAGCTTGTAAATTAAAATTGATATGTAATGACTAACAAAATAGAATCAATGTCTTTTTGTTTATTTTGTAATCCATTGAATAAAAGGACTTACAAGTAATTATTAAAGAATTTATGAAAAATATTATTCACAATATGATATAAGATGGATTATTGTGAGAATATCGAAAGACATGAGCATTAATGAAGTATGTTCAGGAGATAATAAAAAAACCATATGAGACTTATCAAGATAAAAAGAAAAAATATTGATAAGCAGATAATGGATATAGAAGGAATTATTCTTCTCAGTTGGACGCACGGCAGAAATTTAAAAAAAAAAAATATGATTTCTTATTGCCGAAAAAAGAAGCTGTTTTCCCCAATCTAAGTTTATTGTCTTCAATCCATGAAAAAGAAAATCATCAATCAACTAATTTTCCATCATTCAAAAATTGGAAAATTCGAGAACAATTTCCTGAAAATGGTTATTTTTAAACAAACTAACTCTAATGTTAGTTTTTCTTACCAAATTTGAAGCTATGTAGCATGTGCCTCTTGTGACTCAATTTCTTACAGGGTTCACTTGTCATCTACATGTAGACATAATTTTTTAGAGTTTACTACATCACTGCGGGACAAGAGTCACAGGAGAGTTATATATTCTTCGATGAAAAGAATAGACGATAGCAGTCCTACATTTCACCCTCCAACATCTTAAAACAAAAATTCTGCGACAAAATTCTGCTCACACGTTTTTATCAAGATGAAACATTGTGTCCATGAATATATGCACATTTATACATTGGCGAACTATGACATCATAGGAAGGTGGACTTCTAATTCAAAGATCACAAGTTTACCGACACCAACAATATTGAGGAGTTATTATATGGTCTGTAGATCATTTTGATTAATATTATCTCAACCAGTAAATAAGTAGGCCCTATCATGAGCTCGAACGATTGATGCTTGAGATATATTTGTTCTATATGATGCATAAATCATACACGCTTGTTTCAATAGTGCTACACCCTCTAAATACAAAAACAAAACCCGAGAAATGGTTTAATAGATTAGAGATTTTCGATTTGGGGTGACTGAAATAACTATTTCCATCAGGATATTATAATTGGATGGTCCCTAAGATTGTTTCTTGCAATATCGTCTTCTTGGTATAGCTTTCTGAAGAGTAAACTCCAAGAATTGAAAGGAATAAATGAAACAAATGGTTCCAAGGTCAAATGTTACTCTCAAAGACCAGTGTTTTCAAGAAGCACCGCGTGGCGTGGATGGAACAAAACCCATAAATACTGACAAGCTAAGCGTCAAATCGTCCGTCTCACACGAGTGCATGACTGGGTTGGACGTGTGAAAGATATCAAATTGAATCTTAACCAAAATAAACTTCATCAATCAACAGAAGTACAAAAGGTAGAGAGAGAACCTGCAGCAGCAGCAGCAACCTCCTCTCCTTTTGAGTCTCTAACGTTGAGGACGAGCCTGGTCTTGTAAGAAGGGTTTGAACTATAAAAGTTAGAGAGAGACAATTCAACGCAGCTCAATCCCATTTTACCCACCCACGTCTCCAGATCAACAATCACCCCAACGTTCACTGGGATCGTTGTGGCACTGTTTTTGTTACTACTTTGCGCCACCGCTAGGTGAGGACCGTCGCTGGAGGACACAATGATGGCTAAAAAGGAGAGAGCCAAAAAGAGGAGCGTTTCAGCGTCGAAAGAGATCCTTGGAGGCATCATTGCAAAGGGTCTCGGGAAAACGTAAGTGTGTGTTTGTGTGAAAGAGAGACATGGAGGATGTGATGATGAGGACGACGTATTTATAAGGGAGAAGAGCTTTGAAAAGTAAGACAAAGCATGGAGAGCTTCCATTCAAGGATTGCTCGACGTGGGCGGTCCGTCTGAGCATACGTACCATGCAAAGAGATAAGATGACCTCCGGTAGCATTCGCACTTCACGTTTTTGTTTTTTGAATTTTTAATTTTATATGAAGAATCCTAACAATTCTTTGAACTCAGGATTGTTTATACCATCATTTTTTCTGCTGCTATTTCCATCTCGTTTTAACAACTGATGATGGAACTTTGTCCGAGAGCTAGAAACTACTCGAATTTAAGACTAAGAAATGTATGGTCTCCGATATGATGTATATGCGATGCATCATGTAGTACTTTCTTAAGCATTTTCCAATTCTAATAGGAGGGTCTGCCTTGATCAAGAGTCTGCTTGGGATGGAGTTAATCTAGTATACAAAAGCTCATGGATAATACGACATAATCATGAACAAATAAGAAGAGATACTCGATGATTCTCAACTAATATAAGAAGCACGTGCCAACTAGAAAAAGCATAAATTGATGTAAGATCGATTTATTGTTATTATTACCATAAACTTATTGGTATTTCACTCTAACAAAACTTGCGTAAATTCAATCATCATGTACCTGAAGACCTGCCCTATGGTAGTTTCAATCGGTAGCTAAGCCATGACATATTGTTGGTGGTCATTCTTTTAACTACTTTAAATAGTAAAGTGAGCAATGGGTTATACATCAATAGATTAGAAAACTAACAGAGAACGGTCTCGCATAATTTTGCTTAACCTAACAGTCCCCTCAAGTTGAATTTGATGTAGTATGATGAAAGCCTTAGTTAAATGAATTCTTGCCTTATCATATTGAGTAGAAAACCTCGTATTTAGAAATTAAAGAAAAGAAAGAGAAGAAAAATTCGTAAACTAACAAAAAATGTGTGTATATAACCAATTTCAATCACCTATCTCTATATCATATAAAAGTGAGTGTGCAACTAATTAGGAATAATTGAGAATGACACGGGTGTATATTTATGCTTAACAACACAATAAACTTACTAAATCGTGGTGAAAAATGAGTGATTAAATATTGTCATTTTTGTTGTTTCTTGATCATCATCATCATCATCATCATTGACTTTCTCTTGCATATCAATTCAGATTTGATTCAACTCAACGACTCTTCCCTCTGCACTCCTAGAGGCACACACACGTACTCCTAAATGGACTTGCGATGTGTGCATAAAATATATTTCCAATCTCTGTGGCTAAGTTTTGTGAGTTTCCAAGAAACTGCGTATGCCTTGAAATCAAACTCAGGATATGTGTGCATAAAATATGTATCTTTATATTAAACTGCCCTGGCAATTAATTTACAAGTTGTCAAAAAAAAAAATAGTGAAGAGGGAAACTTAAATTTAGGAGAAGTAATTTAGAAAAAGTTAGAAATAAGGGTTAATACCACAAAAAACCTCAAATCAACACATCTTGATAAATTTACCCAAAATAAATTTCTTAACTACTAAAAATCTTAAACTAGTATACCTACGGCAACTACTAAAAATCTCAAACCAATACACATATGAAAAAAGAGGATAATACCCCAGACTAGTAAACCGTCAATTATCACATGTCATTTAACTTAGCAGTTTGACGGTAATATTTAACGGAAATTATTGACAGATAAATTTATCATAAGTTTGGGATTTTCGGTGGTCAAACTATTACTTTGGGGTAAATTTGTCATATATGTATTAGTTTGGAATTTTCAGTGATTGAAATATTAGTTTGGTTTCGTGGTATTAACTCTTAAACAAAATGCGATGAGAGCATGGATTCTCTCTATCTGTTGGTTCATTCCATTCGTATAAAAGCACCACGTCATAGCCTCTTGCAAGGGGTTATGTAATATATAGTAATGTTGAGTTTCTACGAAGTGTTTGATATTATGTGACCCAGAATGGCTTTGCAATCAATTCACCCTAGTCAATTCGCTCTACTCAAAATGGTTTTTTTCTTCATGATCCATGACCATTAATCTTTCTCCATACAATGTGGAGACATTAGACGATTCATGACGTACCTTCCAAGCTCGTCCATAGAATTCTAACCAAAGTTACGGACTACTCAATGCGAAAGTTCGTCGAATGGGCCAACTATGCGAGTCATGTCACAGACAAATCGTACTAATAATTGAGAACGATTTCTCGAGATATTTATATCCTTCACAGCGCTCATCCACGAAATGGACTCCAAACTTATTCACGCGGTTGCTCCAGTCCACATCGAGTCCTTTTCATTTCGTTGTCCATGTATACAATGGAGCAATGGAAAATTAGATTGAGCTCGTCTTTCGATTTCCTTCTGAACTACGTCCAACTAACTAGGGCGAAAAGTCCTCGAACTGTCGATTATACGAGTCATGTAGCAGACAAAAGTAACAATAAATGCGAACAATTTCTCGGAAAAACGAAGCTTAACGAGGAAATAGACAAGTCCACGCGAAATCTTTTTCATTTCATCGTTCATTTACTTGAGTAGTGTAATCCGTCGCGATGGCGTAGTAGAAACCCAATATAGAGAGCCTACTGAACAAAGATAGTGAGAATATTTACCAATAAATAAACAAATGAAAACATAACGTTTCTCTATATTATGCGCGTAATTCGCAACAAAGTTTAAACTAACTCATAAGCGCTTATATTTTGTGTCTGTCCAATTCAATATTATAGTATATACTAGTGAGATATCTGTGTACAGGTCTAAGATTATAAAATTATATCTTGTAATACCTAAATTTTAGCGACCCCTTTTAGTTATTCATTGCATAAGGAATAAATACAAATTACTCAACAACAAAATATTATTAATTTACGTTTGCATATTATGAGCGTTTTTCGTTTAATGACATTGGGCCCACATAAATCGCATTCTAATTAGCCTCGTGCTAAATGGGTTAAAAACAAGCAGATTCTAAGCTTAATTAAATAATTTGGACCCAGCCCGCGAGAGCATATGAAATTTGGTCAAGCTCATTGAAATACCTATGGTGGTCGACGCATGAAATTTGATCAAGCCCGATGAATACCTAAGGTGCCCGAAATTTACATGCAGTGTGCGCGTGGGAGGTGCCAAATTAGGAGAGATTGCATTATCAGATTAATTTGGGAGAGGATAGAGTTAATATCTTTTAAAATTGTAGTCATGATGAAGAGAAGTACTTTAATTTCTTATTTTGGACATATCACATATTCTCTAAATTTGAATTGGGAAATTAGCATGTTTCTTATTCTAGCAGGAATGCTCTAATTCCTCACCATATATGTGTAGACCAGAGTCATCTATTTTTTAAATTGAGTGTTGTCTAATTCAAATCACTATTGGAGGCAAATATCTTCAATCACGGGTCAAAATAATTTAGCAATCTTTGTAGATAACCAGCATGCACAACACAATTGGACCCTCTCAAGAAGCCACATATTCCACCTCAATGCAAGCTGCATCTATGAATGTTATGAATAATCCCACTCAAACCCAATAAATCATTCCCAAGAAGCTACGAGTGAAAGTTATCATGGCATAGCCAATTTCATTAGCTGGGAGAACATGAAACTGGTACTTCAATTGCCATAATAAGTTTTTACAAGCAAATTGAATAAAAACAAAACCCACTTATGGATATTTCTCGATTCTCAAGTTCATAATCGTCATCGGAGAAGGTGACTAGTGGTGAATAACTTAAAACCGGCTTTTGCTGAAATTGATGAGTGCTTGGGTGAGGATGCAAAATTGCATAAGAGCATGTGCTTTGAAGTTTGCTGATGAAGAGGTTGCAGAACTGAAGCATGCAATTTGTAATTTTGCAAAACTGCAGAACTTCCCGAATATCTTTTTGTTTGCTTTTTTTGCTAAATTGTTCAAATTGTTTTGCATCTATGCAAGCTCGTGTGTGAGGAGTCTAATGCATTTGTCAAGAAGGAGGTAAGCAACATGAAGAAAGAAAGAAAGAAAAAACAAAAAGGAAAAAGAAAAAGTCCTGAGACGAAAACACCCCTAGTTGCAAATAAGATTTGACAGGTTTATAAGTTGAGGCCATTATTTGAGACTAAATTTGTCACTTCATGCCTTTATTTGAGACAATGCCCACTTTAGGCCTTTTTTTGAGAAAATGATTTTACTTAAAGTTCTAAATTGAAATTTTCCCTATTCTATAAAATATGAAGAAATATGTCTAATACACAACCTAGAAAACCCAAACATAAGCTTAAGCAATAAAGAATTCGGAAAAACAAACAAAAGCCAAAAACAATTTGGAGATACGACATAATGCCCTGAAAACATGCGTAAACGAAGATGAATTTTGAGGTTCGAAACGATTGCAAGAGGTGTACTCAATTCGGTACAGGTATAATGCCCAGAACAAGCTTTTCAGATTGGATTATGGGACTCGTAACTCTTTCTAGAGAAAAGTTGCGGTCATTTTCTCACACACTAGGCAGATTGTTGTCCTGAGCTCTTTTGCAACAATCCAAAAAGCCATCAGCAGCCGTGTTTGCATCAACTGTGTTAGCTTTTTTTTTAAATTTTTTCTAAACTATTGTACTGGCAAAAGGATCTTTTTTGCTTTCCATCCCCCTCGGATGATTTCGTCCAATGAGACTTGCTGAAAGTACAGGTCAATATTGCCCATAAAATAAGCATATAACCCAAAGTTTTGTCGCCAGTTATAAACCACCTAAAATTAATACCTAGCAAGTTCTGTTATTTATAGAAGGAAAATGCATCGGAATTGCTAATTAAAGTCGTCAGTCTAAGTCGAGTTTGGGTTTTGAATTTCTCGTAGAAGTACATGGAAAGTCAGGCGAGCAGTTAAAAGATGAGTTCATTGCTTGCATTCTCCCTTTTAAATAAGAAAATTCTAGGAAATAGCATGCTTACTTTCAAAAAGAGAATATCAGACTATGTGTGATTGCATATTGGATTTTGACACCATTAAGAAATAAACATATTGAGACGATCTTGCTGTGGAGGTTATGCGTAGTGTGTGGAGCTTAGTTCACTTGAATAAAGAATATCGTGGAAGAAAATGAGGAGTTAAGGGATAATGTGTCTATTTCTAGATTTGGTGAGAGAAGTCAAAACATTAACAATATGTATATTTCAGTTTGAATCTTTGAGATGGAGCTACATAAATCGTATCCTCAAGCTTATTTTCTAAACAGTTCGTGAACAAAGCCCATGAGTGACTTTTTGGCATGATTACGACCGTCCAGAATTTTAAATAGGAGAAATCAAGGAAGAAGAGTCAAGACACAAATAATTAGTACCGACAAACCCCAATGAGTTCATAGTCCAAGAGGACAATTGCATCTCAAAAAGCAAGAGAGCGAATCCCTAGCCAGGTATTTTTCTCAGTTTTGACCCATGTAATTAATCCTGTTGGAGAAGCCAATTAGGACATGCATTGAAGTAATTCCTAGCAAATTTTCTTAGTCTCATCCACGCAAAAGTTATTCGATGATGGCGCCCACAAGTACTATACTATCAATAATTTGCTCAACTTTGATCGGACGATCAACCCATTAGAACCACTTGCTAGCAACCTTGAGTCTCAATGATTTTCACCGTCCAACCCTTGAAAATGCATTGGGTAATAAAGTTAGTTAAGGTGCATGTGGTAACATTTTTATTTTCAGGAATAATTTCTATTAAAAAAATATCCGTTTCTATATCTAGCCTTTGGACGAGTTTCTAAGTAAAAAAAATGCATTTGGTAACTGCATAAAATTTATATTCTCAAAATAGAAAAAGAATATAAATGCATTTGGTATGACCTTAAAAATTTATATTCCCAATTTTTTTCATTTAATCATAAAAACATCATTGAAGATATTCTAAGATGGCCTAAGAAAGTCCAACGTAATTTTTTTTTTTTTTTTTTTTTTTTTTTTGGTGCTGGAGGAACCGTTATTGGGCCGTTTGCCGTCCACGTAAACCCCCAGGCTCATGGGGCCCCCACCGCTGACCCCACTCGCGGTTAAGTCGCGCGTTATGTGTCCGGCAAGTCTCGAACTCCTCCCCTCTCTCGGAATAGGGTACTAAGCCTCAACCAACTTGGCCACCGCGGGCGGTGGTTAAAGTCCAACGTAATTGTTAGTCAAACATTAATAGCTAAAAATAGCAGTAGAGAGTCCCATTGGTTTATAACTCACAATATGAGGAAGTTGATAGTAAATCTTAAGTGCATAAACCTTTTAAGCTTTATTAGCTACAAGAAGAAGAGCAAACATCGCTTAGAGTTTTCAAGCTTTCACAATCTATTGTGTTTAAAAGAACATAACATTCAAAAATCCATATAGCAAAGCCCTAAAAGTTTATTCAATTTTGAATCTAATTTTCATCAAAATATTTTCACATTTTTTATGCTACACTATAATTAATACTAAAAATCTAGTAAAATTACTCAAAATCTAATTTATAAATTTTTTCCTAAATTTCTGATTTTTTTATTCCAAAAAAGGGGACTCAAATCAAGTCGGGAGACCAAACTTTGTGTTGATTGTGTAAAGGCGAGCATTAGATTATGTTAAGTTTGTTTTTCTAATATGACCTTATTTCTCTTTTTGTTCTTGGAAACAAAAACGTAATTTTTTTTCTATTTCTTGTTTTATTTTAAATATATTCCCTGACCATTAATTCATTCTAAGGAGTAGAAAAATTAGTTGACAATTTTAAATATTTTTTTATTTTGAAGAATAAAAAATAAAAATAATAATAAAAAACGTTGTCAAATAGATATTCGCCAGCCCAAATAAAAGGGAAAAACTGAGCACGTCCCATGGAAAATGCGAGGGTTTCTTCATCATAGGGAGGCAAAGTCTGCAAGTAGTAGCTTTTGTCCTGGCCGGATCGCGTTGGCCTTCAGTCACGTCGCAATGGAAGGCCTGTTTGTGTGAGTGTCTGTAATCCGCAATCAACTATTCAATGATATTACGGACCAGACATCCGCCCTCAGTCAATGCATCATCCTCAGAGATCGAACTAGCTGGATCGCGTTAGCCTTTTGTTGTTTAAATCTATTTGACCTTTAAAAAACGAGTGCGTCGGATCAGGGTGCGATGCGAACTGTGCGGTGTGGATTAGAAAGTAAAAGGCTGATGGGGATTTTTTTATTATTATTTCCTTGTTTCTAAATGGCTTGCGAAACTAACGGTGCTACCCACATATTGTAATAATGAAGGCATTTTGAGATTGCAGAAGGCATGGCAGGAGTGATTATTTGACATTAGAGATTGTTTAGTTAACGATGAAAACTACCAAAAAAATCTTATGAATTTTGCCAATTCAGCTTTAGAACTTTCAATTGTGCAATTTCATCCTTAACATTTTCACATTTTGCTTATTAAGTCCACCAGACTAATTTTAACCAAAAATCGCTAATGAGGACACCAATCATTCTATATAGTATAACTAAAGCTAACGTTGATAACTTTTTAAATTTTTTTATTTTTAAATATTTTTCAAATTATTTATTTTCTTTTTTCTTTTCTTTTCTTTTTTTACCATAGTGGCCCATGAGGGCTGTGGCCATCTCCCGACCTCACCCAAATCTAAGCAAGGCCATCATGATTGCAAGCAAGGCAACCTCACTGGCAACTATGCCTCGCAATGGTTTTGGGCATGCATGGTCCTTGGTGAGGCCAACCTCGCCAAGGTCTCCCTTGCCACGGGTGAATGTGACCATGGACTCACCAACCACAAGTTAGTGCGCCTTCGCCCATGGCTCATGGCTAGCCATGGGCAAGCTGGACTCATCGGCCACCATGGAAAAAAAGGAAAGAAAAGAAGGAAGGAAAAATAAAAGGAAAAATAAAAGAACAGATAAAAAATTTAAAAAAATAAAATAAAGAACTTGTCAATATCAATGTTGACAATGCCATGTAGGACAACCGGCATTTACACCAGCGATTTCTAGTCAAAATTGACAAAATGGACTTAATTGGCAACACATGAAAATGTTGTGAACTTAATTGGCAAAACGTGAAAATGTTGATAACTAAATTGATATAATTGAAAATTTTATAGCTAAATTGGCACATGTATAATAATAAGTGTAGAAATTTTTTGGTAGTTTTCCCTTTTTTAGTGAAATACTGAAGTGAAGTGTCAGTTAACAAAAAGTTTAAGCCTGCAGAATTGGGAGGAAGAAGAGGAAGAATCTGACCCACAAATTAACTATAATGTCTGCTCAATTGAAAAGGTCAGAAAAGGAACTATGGTTGATTGGAAACTCTATACTCCTAAATGATGATAACTAAAATGTCTTGCATGCCCTATTGATTCTTGCAATCCCCTCGACTTTTAGGTGTAACGTGTCATTTGATCCTGCGTCAAGAGTAAATAAGTCTGCAATTTGTATATAACATTAAGGATGAAAACAATGCGGATCTATATTACTCTTGCCCGTTGTACTTATATTCTGAAGGGATCATTTCACTGAAGTTCAGTACGTGACTCAAAAGTTCAGGGAAACTACAACGTACAAAGAATTTAGCTCTTTCAAGTGCATTTACTGCCTTCAAAGTTTGAACTAAGAATTCTCCTCTTTCTCCTACAGGCAACTATAGACTCCAGAATAACCAAAACGGTGTTGATTTGAAAACAACATATGAGTGCTCATGTTATTAACAGCTCTATAAGATTGAACCTACAAAGAGGATGGGTCGGACCATTTCTACTTCAACTTTTGTGGCTATATCGGAGTAATCCTTGAACGTCTATGACAACTGGAGTGAAGGCAGGATCCGCAGCTGCTTGAACTGCCACCTTCGCCAGTGCAGTGACATTCACGATAGGTGTGATGAGGGGGCCCAAGAGCAGCAGTTGGTTGAGTGCCTTCCCGTGTTGAAAGGTCTGCAAACATTGAAACACAAAACAATACTCTTCGGAAAAGGTGAAGTTGGCATGTGGTAAGCATGGCATTTTCCAAGTTCAGGCTCTGCTCAAGCAAGGTTCTAGCAAGTATTCTAAGTGATTTCAATGGGTGGAGGACTGTAAAATACGGGCCATATTATAGACAGCAAGGCGTAGCATAGACCAACGTCATTCAGGCAAAGCGTAGACCGTTTTGTGTAGGAACTCACACAAGTAGTGTCAGAAAGATGCCACATTCCGTGCAAAACTGATTAAAGTTTAGCATCTAAGGTTGTCGAGGCATGTACCTCTCTTAGTTACATTGGTAAGCAAGACATTGCTCGCTATCTTGTGGCACCCTTCATCTACATGGTTAGGAAGTCCTTGTTCTGCAGATGGTGTGCCTTGCTCATTGGTTAAAACGTCGTTGATTTGGCTGGAGTTGCTTGACGGACTCAGGGGGAAATTAGTGTTTTCTGATATCTCAACAGCTGCATGCTCATGGATACCATCATCCATACTTCTGTCTCTGAATCTGCCCTCCCTAAAAGTATGGGAATTGATGTCTCTTTCGTAAAATCTTCTTCCCAATGCAACAATTTTCTGTCGCAGTGAAGCTGAAGAACTTGATACGACATGCCAATTCCTTTTGACAAACATGACCATGTAAATGAGGAGAGCTAAAACTGCAACAACTCCAGCAATCAAGAATAGGCCCCAGAAACTGTCAAGACCCAAACTATTGGAAGAAATGGAGGGAGTTGAATCGAGGCAGTTGGTTTCTGATGTAAACCATGCTTTTTCAATTTTCGTCATGTTAGGCCCTTCAGTTACGTTGAGGATTGCTCGTGAAATATCCGGGACTAGCGGAGACCCTTTGGGGAAAACCTGTAAACCAAAAGAAGCAGGACATGAGATTTTTCAATCAAAGAAATAACAACTAACCTTAGTAATTGTGGAATTTGAGGGGTTTTGTTTTTTTTTTTTTTGGCTAAAATTGAGAGATTGACTTACGAAGCCAAATCCAGCAGTTTTTGTTGGAGAAATCTTTCCAGAATATTTTGAAGCTGACAAAACATTTCTATCAGTCTAGTCTGGATATCGACAGTTTAAAATCTCAAGACTTTGTAAACTCAAGACTCAAGACTCAAGACTCAAGACTCAAGACTCAAGACTCAAGACTCATGGCTATTCTCACTGACAGTCTTTCTAATCCAGTGTCGAAGGAAATCCAAAGCCGAAGTATATGGTTGAGGATTCGATCCTATCCTCTGGAAAAGATCCCTTGGTTGGATAATCATTTCGGATTCTTTGATTCCTATCTAAGATCAATTGAAGATCAAATGATCGACGAAACATTCTTGGAATGTTCTATTCTTGGAAACCAAGATCCTGATTGTATGGGCGAACAGATTGATGGGCTATCATCAGATTCCTTAAATAGCTCGGATGATCTTCTTAATTGATTCCGTCCAACGGGTAGATTGGAGGAATTCCTTTGGTAAGTGCCAACGGCTATGATGGCATAAAGGAGTATAAAAGGAAGATGCTCTAGTTGTGTTAAGTGTGTGATTGATAGGAAAATTCCAGAATCTGAAAAACCTTGATTGTTAGTCGATACAATTCGAGCGAAATTGTATACACAGAGAGTGTTTATACTTGGTGATACCTTGAGCGAGTGTAGTAGATCATCTACATCGAGAAATCAAGGAAGATCAACACTGTAACATCTCTTTGTTCATAGTGGAATCCAGCCAATCGGCTGTTAGTGCAGAAGAGTGGACGTAGGCTTGCATCAAGCCGAACCACTATAAACCGCGTGTTCAATTCTCTCTTTCCCTTACTCAGTCTTACGATTGATTTTTTAATTATTGCAAATCCTTCATCTGTCTAAGTATTGTGCAATCTTCAAGAAAACTTTTATAAACCTATTCACCCCCCTCTAGGTACTTGTACTAGCAATATCAATTGGTATCAGAGCTCGTGTTCTTACTTTATTTGAAGTGTTTTACTTCATAGTAAAAGATCCATGGCTAGTATGCTAGCACCAGGGCTGGTGGAAGGGCAAAGCAATACCAGACCACCCTACTTTGATGGAAAGGATTACAACATCTGGAAAAACAAGATGAAAGCTTTTCTACGGTCAAAGGATCCTCTGGAATGGGATGTAGTGGAAAGAGGAATTATTCCTATTGCTGCATCAGTATCCGAAAAAGGGAAAGAAACTGTTGATATCAGTGGAATGTCTCAAGAAGAGATAAACAAGAGACAAGCACTCGATGCAAAAGCAATTTACTCTTTATATTGTGCTTTATCACCAACTGAATATAATAGAATATCTTCTTGTGTCACAGCAAAAGAAGTCTGGGACAGATTACATATCACTTATGAAGGAACAGACCGAGTGAAGGAGACCAGAATTAACATTCTCCTTGGTCAATATGAAGCCTTCAAAATGAAACCAGGAGAATCTATAACTGACATGTTTAGCCGTTTTACAGATATTGTCAATGGCCTTGAAAATCAAGGACAGAAAATTTCTGATCCTATGAAGGTGAACAAACTGCTGCGTGGACTCTCCAAGGATTGGAATCATATAAAGACTTCAATAAGAGAGACGCAAAGAATTATGCCATTATCTGTAGACGAGCTGATTGGAACTCTTCAGTCTTACGAAGTGGAACGAATTAATGAAGACGAAGATCCAAGAGGTAAGAAATCCATTGCATTAAAATCTAACGATGATTCGATGATACGGACTCGAAGAAGATGCGGACGATGAGGAGCTTGCTCTAATGATTAGAAAGTTCAGAAAGCTGAATAGAAAAGGAAGAAGGTTCAACTCAAGGAAACAAAGTCTTCGAAACAGCAAACCAAGTTTGTTGATAATGAGGAACCAAACAAAGATGTAGTTTGCTTCGAATGTAAGAAAAAGGGACACATCGGACCAAATTGTCCTCTCTGAAGAAGAAGAGAGGAAAAGCTGAAAAGTCTCGAAAAGCTTTCAAAGCCGAAACTTGGAGCGATACAGAGTGTGAAGAAAGTGATGAGGAATATGCCAATCTGTGTCTGATGGCACAATTAGACTCAGACTCTGGATCAGACTCAGACAGTGAATTTGAGGTAAGTGATTATAAAATCCCTGTTAAAGTCTCTAAATACATTGATGAACTATGTTTTAGTCTTAAGACTTCTCTCAAAAAGATTTCCGAACTTAAAAAGGAAAACTCGTTTTTAAAACAAAAGGAAAATATTTTAGAAGAAAAAGTGAAAAGTTTAGACTTGAATGTTTCAACTCTTAAGGAGAATGAAGATAAACTTTCAAAAGAAAATGCTTTCTTAAAAACTGACTTATCAAATATTTCAAAGAAATTTTCAATAGGGTCTGAAAAACTTGAAAAAGTTCTTTCAATCCAAAGACCTTACTTCAATAAGTCTGGTTTAGGTATGATAGCAGAAACAATTCCTTTGATTGATTTTCCAAAAGTAAAAGAAAGAATTAAGAAAAGACCGTCAAAAGAGGCTTACAAAAATCATTTCGAGAAAGTCTTTGTAAAGTCGTAGGTCGAAATGCTCTAAGGTGTTCAAAGTGTAACAGTAAGGATCATTTTGAAAAAGAGTGTCCTATGGTTTGGAAGCCTGTTAAAAAGGTATGGCCTAGTAATGCTCATTCTACTAACGCCAAAGGACCCAAGAAAATTTGGGTACCAAAGAAAGCTTGAGACTCTCTTTTAATGCAGGTCTCTGTCAAAAAGAAAGTTAAGTGGTATCTTGACAGCGGATGTTCAAGACACATGACAGGAGACTCAAATTGCTTTATAAAGATTGTTCAAGTAAATGGTGGAAAAGTTTCATTTGGAGGAAACATCAAAGGAAGCATTGTGGGTTTTGGAACTGTGAAAATTGGAAATCTCACAATAAGCAATGTCTCTCTAGTGGAAGGACTCAACTACAATCTTCTAAGCATTAGCCAATTGTGTGATACTGGTTTCAAGATCTCCTTTCAAGAAGGTATATGTTCTGGAATTAGCAAAGACTCAACTCAGTCTTTCATGGGTCGAAGGCATGGAAATATCTACCTCCTTGATGTAAAACCAAATGAAGCACAATGCCTAATCTCAATTCAAGATGAAGCAGTCTTATGGCACGAAAGCTTGGCCATGTCAACATGAAACAATTAGCCAAAATCTCATCAAAGAAGCTTGTTCGAGGTCTACCTAAATTGCCATACCAAAAGTCTGATTCATGCACTCCATGCATTCTGGGAAAGCAGGTAAGAAATTCATTTAAGCCAATAAATCATGTCTCTACTAATCATGTACTACAGTTGCTTCATATGGATCTCTTCGGACCGACCAGAACCCAGAGCATTGGAGGTAAGAAATATTGCCTAGTAATTGTGGATGATTACTCCCGCTTTACATGGGTATATTTCCTTGCAAGTAAGTCAGAAACCTTTTCGTATTTTGAAAAATTTGCCAAAAAGGTTCAAAATGAAAAAGGATGTGCAATCTCAAGCATAAGAACAGATCATGGAAGTGAATTTGAAAATCAAGATTTTACGAAATTTTGTGATAAATCTGGTTTTAATCATATGTTTTCCTCTCCATATACTCCGAGCAAAATGGAGTTGTGGAAAGAAAGAATAGATCTCTTCAAGAAATGGCTAGAACACTTATAATTGAAAGCAAAATTTCTTCACGATTTTTGAAGCTGTTTTAACAGCATGCTATATTATAAATAGAGTCTTTTTAAGACCTATTTTAGAGAAAACCCCCTATGAATTGTTCAAAGGTAAGAAGCCTATTGTTTCATACTTTCATGTGTTTGGTTGCAAATGCTTTATTTTGAAAAATGCAAATGATCGAGTTGGTAAGTTTGAAGAAAGATCAGATGAAGGCATCTTCCTTGGATATTCTACATCAAGCAAAGCCTACAGAGTCTATAACAAGAAAAGCCAGTCGGTGGAGGAATCAATGAATGTCAAATTCCAAGACTCAATGCAAGATGAATCCAGCCAGTCTCAGTATGAAGAGTTTGAACCCACTCCAGAACTTCCAACGCTTACAACTCAAGAAGCATCTCAGTCTCTGGAAGTCCAACATCAAGAAACTCATGAAGATTCAAATAAAGATAGAGATCATCAACCAGGCATATCAACCAGTAACTGGAAGCATAAATCCAGTCATCCCAAAGATCTCATTATTGGCGAAATCAATGAAGGAATCCGCACCAGATCAAAAAGGCGTGAAGAATCTAGTGCTGTGGCTCTCATTTCTGAAATTGAACCAAAAAGCATAGAAGAAGCTTCATCTGATGAAAGTTGGATCGAAGCTATGCAAGAAGAACTCAGACAGTTCAACATCAATGATGTCTGGGAATTGACATCTAAACCAAAAGGTAAAACTGTTATTGGAACCAAGTGGGTATTCAGGAACAAGATGAATGAAGAAGGAAAAGTCGTACGAAACAAAGCAAGACTCGTGGCCAAAGGATATACGCAAGAAGAAGGAATAGACTATGATGAGACTTACGCTCCAGTAGCAAGGTTAGAAGCTATTCGTCTATTACTTGTGTTTGCTTGTTATAAAAATTTCAGGTTATTCCAAATGGACGTCAAAAGTGCATTCCTAAATGGATTCATCCATGAGGAAGTTTATGTGGAACAACCACCTGGGTTTGAAGACCCAAAGAAGCCAAACTCAGTCTTCGGACTGAAAAAGGCCTTGTATGGTTTAAAGCAAGCACCTCGAGCTTGGTACGACGAGACTAAGTAAGTTTTTATTACAGAATGGTTTTGTCAAAGGTAAAGTAGATACTACTTTGTTTATCAAAAAGGAAAACAAAAGCTTTTTACTTGTTCAAATATATGTAGACGATATTATTTTTGGATCACCAAATGAAAGTCTATGCAAGAAATTTTCTAAGTCTATGCGGGATGAGTTTGAAATGAGTATGATGGGAGAATTAACATTCTTTCTTGGACTTCAAGTGAAACAAATGAGGAAGGAACTTTTATTTATCAAGAAAAATATGTGAATGATCTTGTCAAAAGGTTTGGATTGGAAAAGTGCAAAAAGACCGACATACCAATGTCATGTTCTCAGAAGATAGACAAGGATGAAGAAGGGAAGAAAGTAGATCAAAAGCTGTACGGGGGCATGATCGGTTCACTTCTTTATCTTACTGCTTCTAGACCTGATATTTTGTTGAGTGTTTGCATTTGTGCTAGGTTTCAATCAGATCCTAGAGAATCCCATCTCAGTGCTGCAAAACGTATTATCAAATACGTTGCCTCATCTTCAAGCATCGGTCTCTAGTATCCCAAGAAGGGAGACTTTAATCTTCTAGGATACTCAGATGCAGATCTGGCCGGTTGCGAGTCGATAGAAAAAGTACTTACGGAACTTGTCAAGCGCTTGGAAACGGGACGGTGTCTTAGTTTTCAAGAAAGCAAAGCATTGTAGCTCTCTCAACGACGAAGCGAGTATGTAGCTCTTGGAAGCTGTTTTGTTCGCAAATTCTATGGATGAAACAACAGCTACAAGACTTTGGGATTGAAGACTCATGCACGAAATCAGATGTGACAACACCAGTGCGATCAATCTCACCAAAAATCCAATCCTTCATTCAAGAGCAAAGCATATTGAGATTCGACATCACTTCATTAGAGATCATATTCAAAATAGAGAAATCTCAATTCAATTTGTTGATTCAAAAAGTCAACTAGCGGATATATTCACAAAGCCTTTGGAGAAAAATCAATTCGACTTTATCCGTTCAAGACTCAACATTTTGAAGCTTGAAGAAGTTAAAGTCTAGAGACTCACCAACGTAAGACTCTAATCTTTCAGACTTTAAATCCTCGGACTCGGACATTCGTGGCTATAGACGTAAGTTGTAAAGGTACGAATTTTCGTTTAGGTATCTAAACTCGAAAAGGTACGATCTTTTGTTCGGTTATTCTATAATCCGCTTAAAATTTGAAGACTTGTCTTTTTTTAAAAAAAAAAAGGAAATAATTTTGGCAGTTATTGATTTTGAAAAGAAGTGTTCATACACTTTCCTTGCACCGATTGAACTTCCTTTTTCAAAAGCGAGTTATATATATACAGTTTTTCTTTTCCCAATCTTCAAAACCCTAAAAGGCACTCTCCTCCCGATATTGTTTCTACTGCTTGTTCGTCGTCGAGAAAGTAGTCATTTTTCTTGGGAAAGCAAGTGAAGGAATCTTCCAATCGACAAAGAAAGATGTCTTCTTCGAGGAAATCATCAAGAATCGCAAGCAGGGGACCACAAAGAATGGAGAAGGGACCGACTCACTTCGATCTCACGAGGAAGAAGACTTAACAAGTCAGCGACAAAGTCCGATTCGCTCTCATCCACATCATTCAACGTCTCCTGCCCCACAAGGTGAAAGTCATCTTCTGGAAGAAGAGATAATCGAGGATGCCGACCCAGTAAGAGTCCAAAAACCCTCCTTTATCTATAAACTTTATCGTGCGTTGAAAAGCATCGGTACTCCATTGAAATATATAGATGACTTCCTTAAGGACAAAAATTATGGGAATGAGTATCTTTTTCTGAGGAAAATGGAGGATTTGGGAATTGCCCCGAAAGGAAAAGCGAGAGGACGCACTTGCAAACATTCCAAGCGATCCTCGTATGCCGGGACAAAATTTAATTGAAGGGAACGATGATGACAGAATGTTCCTTGAATTTCAACCGAAAATGGGAGTGGCAGCAAAGGTGAAAGGAAATCGGATGGATTTGTTCAAATCCAAGGATCAGGAAAAAGTGTATTTCAGGTTGTTGAAAAGAGGGGTGATAACCCTAGAAGTGTCGATTTTGACTTCCTGGACGCTATCAACATGAACTTAAGAGAAAAGTTGAATTTGTTTCAACTTGAGAATTTTTGCTCTGATTCTACTGACGGGTATGCTCATCTGACCGCTTATTTCTATTCAAATCTTAGCTTTCTGGATGCGAATAGAATTTCATTCAGTGTACGAGACCAAGTCTACGTGGTAGATGTGAATATATTGGCAGACATAGTTGGAGTTGAACGAGGACGTTATCTACCAATCAAAGTCTCACCTACTCGTACTACTACGGAACTTGTCAAAAATAGGAACGCGAGAGAAGAAAGTTACCTATTCAGGATGAATGCCATCAACATTGTGCTTCATAAGATTGTAATCAACTATCTCAGACCGAAGTCTACGTCAAAGACTTCTGTGTCTCTTTCTGAAGCAAAGTTGATGTACGCGATCAACTCAGGACGAAAGTTCTCTCTCCCGCACACTATTCTCTTCCATATGTACGAGCAATGACGAAAGACAAAGGACAATTGCCTTATCTGGTGCAGTGACCAAGATCTTCAGACACATGAATATTGAACCGCCACAAACACTTTGTGTTCAACCATGTGATAAGATGGTGGTAGGTTTGAAAATGTTAACGAAGATGCGTCTGCAAGAACTTTCCAAGGCAATGGAAAAATTCAGAATGCAATCTCCGATTCGATCGCTTCAAAGAGAAAAGGAAAGGAGGCCATTGGTGCCCCATCGAAAAAGAAGAAAAGAACTCTCATCCTGGAGGATGAAGATGAAGAGGATGAAGATCCTATCATCCATGCACTGACAAGAACCAGACGTTACGTGTCTCGGCCGACAGATCTTGAAGAAACGAGAGAGAAGAAGAAGAGCAAAACAAGAGAGAGAAGAAGAAGAGCGAGAGAGAGAAGGAGAAAGAAGCTGAAGAAGAGAAAGAAAAGTCTCTGCTGCTGAATCTGGAGAGAAGGAAATCAAGAGCATGATCATCACTCTTCCCCTTTGGATGTCCTAGAGACAGGGGGAGTTGGCGAGCAAGAAAGGTCTACACCTCATGCAGCCGATAGTGAAGGTCCAAGACAATCTCCAGCAGACCCAGAAGAATTTCAGGCTTCTCAATTGCCTGAAGAAGGTAATACTTCGACACCAAATCTGCAAGACTATACAGAAGCGCCATCGTCTCCATTTACTCCATCTGAGAAAGCTCATGCCAGTACACAGACGGAAAATTCTGCAGATTTTCATCGCATCATGGATATTCTTTTGGAAATGCGTGGTCAGATATATGCTCTGGACTGTGAAATTCAAACCATGAAGAATGCTGGACAAGCATCTTCAGTCACCCTAGAGGACAAGATGAAAGACCTCGCTTTGCAACTTCAAGCCAATGCCAAAGGAGAAGAGGTAGCTCATCTAAGGGAGGATTTGAAGAGGCTAGAAGGCTTAATTCAGTCAATGGGAGATTTCTAGATCGTGCGCATTCCCAAGCAGACATGACTCCTTTCTCACCCTTTTTAATGATGACAAAAAGGGGGAGAACCAATTTGAACCAAAACAATTCTAACCAAAACAATTCTAAAAACTTTGACTTTTGTGGTTGGTTATGTTTATTTTTGAGTATGACTTGAGAACTTGAACTTGGGTGTGAGTGATTTTTAAATTTGAGTGAATTGTGTGTGGATTTTGATGCTTGACTGGTTACATTTATATCAAGTTTTGTTATATGGTATTACTCATGAAAGACTAACCAATTTTCTGTGGATGCAGAGTCTGGTTGTTTTATTAATCTTTATGAGTTAGCCATATTGCTTGAGAAATGTTTTTGCAGGTCAAAGTTGTTCAAATCTACAAGAAAGTTTTGTCACCATCAAAAAGGGGAGATTGTTGGAGAAATCTTTCCGAATATTTTGAAGCGACAAAACATTTCTATCGATCTAGTCGGATATCGACAGTTTAAAGTCTCAAGACTTTGTAAACTCAAGACTCAAGACTCAAGACTTATGACTATTCTCACTGACAGTCTTTCTAATCCAGTGTCAAAGGAAATCCAAAGCCGAAGTATATGGTTGAGAATTCGATCCTATCCTCTGGAAAAGATCCCTTGGTTGGATAATCATTTCGGATTCTTTGATTCCTATCTAAGATCAATTGAAGATCAAATGATCGACGAAACATTCTTGGAATGTTCTATTCTTGGAAACCAAGATCCTGATTGTATGGGCGAACATGATTGATGGGCTATCATCAGATTCCTTAAATAGCTCGGATGATCTTCTTAATTGATTCCGTCCAACGGGTAGATTGGAGGAATTCCTTTGGTAAGTGCCAACGGCTATGATGGCATAAAAGAGTATAAAAGGAAGACGCTCTAGTTGTTTTAAGTGTGTGATTGATAGGAAAATTCCAGAATCTGAAAAACCTTGATTGTTAGTCGATACAGTTCGAGCGAAATTGTATACACAGAGAGTGTTTATACTTGGTGATACCTTGAGCGAGTGTAGTAGATCATCTACATCGAGAAATCAAGGAAGATCAACACCGTAACATCTCTTTGTTCATAGTGGAATCCAGCCAATCGGCTGTCAGTGCAGAAGAGTGGACGTAGGCTTGCATCAAGCCGAACCACTATAAACCGCGTGTTCAATTCTCTCTTTCCCTTACTCAGTCTTACGATTGATTTTTTAATTATTGCAAATCCTTCATCTGTCTAAGTATTGTGCAATCTTCAAGAAAACTTTTATAAACCTATTCACCCCCCTCTAGGTACTTGTACTAGCAATATCAGTTTTAAATGTTGGGATCATTATATATTTGTTGCAATATTGAGAAAGAACAAGTTTAATGTTGGGGACTTCGTCAATTGCGGCTGCAATCCCACCCTTTGAGCTTCCTTTGGAAAGAAGCACATCGCATTCTTCAACAGACTTATAAGATACAAGTCTGTAATCATCGAATTTCATTTGCTTTAGCATCTCATGAACGAAAGTTCCATACAGGTATCCCACTCTTTCTCCACTATTTAGGAGCTGATGCACATCAGCTATAGTTGGTTGAGAATTTTGCACCACCAAAAGAGAGCTCAAGCTTGCCGTATAACTTTGCGTTAGTATAAGTACCACGAAAACCCACACGATCACAACAAATCTCGTTAGGTTGCTAAATGCTCTCTCCCCTGCAATCCAAATTAAGGGTAAGCACATAAATTCTCCAACAGCGATATGTAAATTGTAATGTTTGATTGATCTACTAAAGTGAAGGGTGTTTACTTTGAGCAAAGACCATGGTTGAAAACGAAAACCAGAGGCTCGTGCCAACTTGATGCGTGACTGGACCCCTGAAATCTTCATTAATCCGATGTTCGAGAATCCACACGACCAATGCTATAAACACAAAAAAAACATCCGATAGTTAGCCAAAGGTCCCAAGTGAGTGGCTTCAAGAAAACCCAAGCATTCTTGCTCTTGTTGTCCTTGTATGGCACAAGCATTGCAACCCCCGATTCTGTGTATGGTAAGGTAAACTCCACGTACAATGATCTGTTCGCAAGGATCGTTGTATCACCCACCACTGCATCATAATTCTGTTCCAACGAAATGGAGGGAAAAATATTTTCTTTGTCAACCACATGATAGCACATTATGTTTCAACATGTAATCCAACGGGATTAAGCTGCCACAAAGAGTTATCTCACCTGGTAATATACTTGATCGATCATGTCATTGTAACTACCAGCGCTACTTCCATTAGGCAAGGCAAACGGAGTAAGTTCATAAGTCAATGCATAAGGTAGTTTTTCTATCACAGCGTGAAAGATGTCAATACAGTATCCGGTGACTTGGGATATATTTGTTGTAGGATCACGTGTCACCGTCACGAATTGATTGAAACCGTCTTTCACGGGAACTAAGATTTTCAAACTCTTCCCAGTCGTGGGAAACTCCCATCCCTTGGGAACAGAGGTCGAATCTCCTGGCCATATTATTGTTCCTAAATTACCCTTCGAAGTGGAATATTTGCTTGTGTCAGATGGATTCAAATCTCTCAGCAGCCCATTTTCTAGGGTCCAGAACCCGATCCCTCTTGCCGCGTTTCCATTGATATTAACAATTTGGAACACTAACGATTCTAACTGCCCATCAACAAGACTGAAATTTCCAGTGAGCCCCATGAATGTGATATTAGCTAGTTCTTGGAGAAGTTTCTCACCATTTTGAGAGACCCCAATAGTGTCCAGATCAGTTGCATCTGTTAAAGTATTCAAAATCTCGAAGCTAAAATTCACCGTTCCCATTTCCTCAACAGCCATTGCCAGAGCCCGAGCAGCATCATAAGCATAGTATCCGAAGATGTTCAACGGAGGACTAAGGACGGATGGATTCTCTTGTTGGAATTTCTTCTTCCACTGGACCACGAAATTGTCCAGGTTCCGTGTGTCTGGGACGTAAGTCTTGATTCCCAATACTCCTTGCATTGAATTAGCAACAACAGATGAATCCACAGAGCTCAATAGGTCAGTGATTCCACTAGTCAAGATCCATGCATAACCTCTCCCCATCATTCCTGCCTCTTTTGCTTTGGCAAATAGCCGAGAACCGAGGGTAGGTAACATGTGTACGATGAAGACCCTCGTTTGCATCGTCATTAACTTGTAGAGTTCCTGCCCGATTTGATTGTCCGTGGCTAAAGGAGGAATGAGGCTCCTATAGGCTCCTATAAAGCATCCGTAAGAGAAGGTATGATGCCTTCTCCGAACTCATTGTCCACATATATTAGAACCGCTTCTCTCCAGCCAAAAGCTTGCACGACTGCGCTTATGGCATTCACTTAGGACGAGTCATTTTGTGCAGCTCGAATGAAGTATGGACTCCGAATGGAACTGAGGAAAGGACTAGTAGCAGAAAAAGAGATGATCGGCACATGAGATTTGTTTCCAAGGTCAATGATGAAGTCTGCTTGCACTGAACTTTGGGGGCCTATTACGGCGTGGACTTGCTTATTCTTTATCAGATCAAGTGCTGCAATGGTGAACCAGAAAAGACGGTGAAACAATAAAAAGTTCGGCAGATAATGGAAATTCTTATTGGAAAAGGCGCATCAGAAGCCAATCAAAACTTGGTGCAATGTTATTAAATATATAGATGTTTAAGAAGAAGGTAGCATCGGAGCTTGAAGTTGAAAAAAAACTCGTACTTAATATTATTGAAACACGTGTTTACTAACTAGAAAATCTGACGTCAACTCATTATGGTTAGATCATAATTCAACATGTGCTTAAGATGATGAAATCTCGATTTATCCGACATGGTGTCGTGACCTCTTTTTTTCGGCGCCCGCAATCGGGTACGGGCGCCTAAGGAGGTTAATGGCTCGGCTGAATTTAGTATGCCCGGACTCTCCCAAGTCCACCAATTCACGACTTTAATAGTCTAGGTTTTTAACCTGTAAGTCAATTTTTAAAATGGAGTTGCCACTAATCGATTTAAGGTGGGTTGATTAGAAACCCAAGCGAAGTATTGGGAGAACTACTCGTCCTTGTGCAACCAGAGAAATTAGGATCGGGGATTTGATTACGTTAGTTAATCGCTAATGCCCTTTCGATACATAATCTTGTTTAAACCCCGAGGTTTTTGGATGTTTGAGGGATTTTCCATGCAAATTGGGAAGGAAAAACATTTTTGGGTCTTTTTCTATTTTTGACACAAAAGGGATTTTTTGGTATTTTTTGGAAAATACAAGTCTTTTTGGCCTTTTATAATTTTTTTGGCTTTTTCATGAATTTTTGGCCTTTTTGGATTTTTGGCATTTTTCGGAAAATATGAAATATTTTTGATTTTTTTATTAAAATATTATATAAAATAATATAAAAGCCGACCCAAGTCGAATCCACGGGTTGTGTCCGACCCGGGCCAGCCCAAAACGCAGACGGGCCCGCTACGCTGGCTCGACTTTTTTTTTTTTTTTAAAACGACGCCGCGGCCCAGGAGCCCGTTTTCGAAAGGAACCGGGCCGACCCGGCCCGATTCACAACCCGCCTTCCAGCCGCCCCAAAATTGCGAACCCTACACGACTTTCAGGACCCAAATCCGATTTGTGACCCGGAAAATCGCAAACCCTAGGGTTTGCGAATCCGCGTCACCGAAGGGGGGAGACAGAGGTGCTATGACGGCGACGATGGCTACGGCGGTTATGGCAATGGCGACGGCGATGATGGTGATCAAGACGAATAGTAAAGGCAACAGCAGCGGACTTTTTACCTTTCTTCGAGCGGGAACGGTGGCGGACCGCCTCCCACCTGGAGACGATCGAGGCACGGTGAGGGTTTCTGGAGAGGCAACGGTGACGACGATGACGGCTACGACAGCTACGGTGACGGTGGCACGGCGTCAGCGCTGCGGAGGGGCTCGGTCACCCTAGATCTGAGGCGCAGATCTCGGCCGGACCTTCCTCAGCCTCGATTCTCTCTCCCTCTGGCCAGATCCGAGCCTCCACCGGCCAGATCTGACCTTCTCGAAGTCGCTCGCCGCCGGCCTTCCCTGAAGTCTCTCGATGGAGGGTGGGCTGAGCTCGCGACTCGAGTTCTCCCCTGCGCTCGCCCTTCGATCTTTCCCGATGTCTCTCAGTGAAAGATCTCCGAGCTCGTCACGCCCTCCGACGATGCTTGCGGCGACCTATTTATTGGCGAAGGAAATCCGGTCGACGGAGGGCCTCGGCCGCCGGCCTCCAGCTTGCCCACCGGTTCCGCTCGGCTGAACCGGTGTCCCATCGAGCTTTCCAGAGAATCTTGCTCAGCATTAATGGCGCTTGAGATCTTATCCTCTCCAACCGACGTCGGCCTACTCTCCTCGGCCGTAGGCCGTCCTTCGCGCGTCGGCCTCCCTCGCGCGTGAGTTGCAGCGGCAAAGGAGAGGGAAGGAGGAAGAAGAAGAGAGAAAGGGGCCGGGTTGGGGGTGAAGAAGGAGAAGAATGGGCCTAGGGCCCGCGTGAAGGGAGGAATGGCTGGGCTGGGCTTTTGCTTTGCTTTTCTTATTTTTGTTTTTGCTTGTTTTGCTTCGTTGTTTTTTTTATTATCTTATTTATCCGAAAAGACAAAATAAAATAAAATAAAAACTTAATTAATAAAATAAACCTAAATAAAATTAAGGCGTCAACAGCTGCCCCTCTTTGAAGGTGAGCTCGTAGAGGTTGCATTCAAAGACAAACTGATGCCCAAATTTTATCCAGCATGCGTAGTAGATTATATTTTATTTGGGACTTATTATTCTATGCAAAAAAAGAGCAATACAACTTTACATATACTAAGATAGATAAGAAGATACCTGTAGTTACTTACCGGGAGTGAGTGAGATAGGGTGTGAACCTCGAGTTTGGCAAGTATCAAGGCGTCATCTTACATGGTGATATGAGGAGGTTGCTTTTCCAGGACTCGAACCATTCTTTGGTCGCCTGTTAAAACAATTAATAATTGGTCTAGGACCCGAACCTTTCTTTGGTTGCCTTGACGGGAAATTGCTCCTCCAGGACCCGAACCATTCTTCGGTCGCCTATTGGAGAAATTAGTGGTTTGTCTCGGACCCGAACCATTCTTCGGTCGCCGTGACAGGAAATTGCTTCTCCAGGACCCGAACCATTCTTCAGTCGCCTGTTAAAACATTCAATGATTTGTCTAGGACCCGAACCTTTCTTCGGTCATCTTGACGGGAGATGCACCGACCTTTCTCAGGGCATCTCATTTGTGGGTGCCTGATTTGTATCGAGGACACCAGTTGGTACCCGACCTTTCTCGGGAGATGTGCCGACCTTTCTCCGGGCATCTGTTTTGTGGGGGTGTCTGACCTCTGTCAAAGACAACAGCTGGTACCCAACTTTTCTCGGGAGGATGCACCGACCTTTCTCAGGGCATCGATTCTGGAAGATACCTGGACATTCACAAGCATATCAGAGAGTACCTAGATATTCACAAGTGCTAACTTGAAGGATATTTTGGCCTTTGCAGGCGTCAAAATGGGTATTTGGCTGATCATAGGCATTGAAGGGGTACTTGGATGATCACAAGTACGAACTCTTGGAGGATACCTAGACATTCGCAAGTATCGAAGGGGTACTTGGATAATCACAAGTGCAAATTCTTGGAGGATACCTGGACGTTCACAAGTATCGAAGGGGTACCTGGATGATCACAAGTACTAACTCTTGGTAGATGGAATATCGAGAACGTACCTGTGATATTCATGAAGGTCTCTCCCTTGGATATTCGTGAAGATCTCTCACCTTCTAGTAATTGGGAATATCGAGGGCGTACCTGAGATATTCGTGAGGTCTCTCACCTCCTGGTAATGGGAATATCGAGGACGTACCTTGGATATTCATGAAGGTCTCTCACCTCCTAGTAATTGGGAATATCGAGGGCGTACTTGAGATATTCGTGAAGGTCTCTCACTTCCTGGTAATTGGGAATATTGAGGACGTACCTAGGATATCCATGGAGGTCTCCTACCTCCTGGCAGTTGGGGAATATCGAGGACGTACCTTGGATATTCGTGAAGGTCTCCCACCTCCTGGTATGGTGAATATTGAGGACGTGCCCCGTATATTCATGAAGGCCTCTCACCTCCTGGTAATGGGAATGTCGAGGACGCGCCTCACATATTCGTGAAGGTCTCCCACCTCCTGGCAACATAAACTGAATATAGCACAAGGCTTACCTGGATGGCCGCAGGCACTCAAAAGGGCTGAAACACCTGGGTAACCGCAAGTGTACAAAGTACTCGAATACTTGGATAAACACAAGTATTTAATGATATGATCTGGGACCACTCAGACTGGTCAAAGTGCTAGAAAGCATACCTGGACGGCGGTGCCAAGCAAAGCAATGGAATGCTTGAACAGCTGCTATATTATTTGGGAACAACTCGGGCAGGTTGAGTGTCATGAAAAGGAAGTACCTGGACAACGGTGGGTACTTGACGATATGGGGATACCTAGACAGCAGTAGGTATTCCAAGAGATACTTGGTCGGTCACAAGTATCAATACTCTGCGGACAACTTGAACAGGTCGAGTGTCAAGAAAAGGGAGTATTCGAACGGTGGCTGGTACTCAAAGACAATAGGGATACCTAGACAGCAGTAGGTATTCAACGATAAAGGGATACTTGGTCAGTCACAAGTATCAATACTCTGGGGACAACTCGAATAGGTCGAGTGTCAAGAAAATGGAGTACCCGGCAAGTGGTGGGTACTCAAAGACAAGGGGATACTAAGACAGTTGCAAGCACCCAAACTCAAGGGACGACTCGAATAGGTCGAGTGTCAAAAAGAGAGTACCTGGACAGTGGTAGGTACTTTAAGACAAATGGGGATAAGGATATGCTTACCTGGCAATATCTCTGATCTTTGAGAGTATGTCTGCTATTTGCACAATATGCATACATGATTGTATATGCTGTAAATTCATGAGTTCAAAATGGGATTCATGCATGACAACTTTGTCAGTTTTGCATCATCTGGATTCCACTGGGGAAGATTTTGAAAGACAACCTTCATTTATAATGTAGATGTCTTGAGCATGCCAGATGAGGGACTTTCAGTCTGAAAGGACTTTCCGCTCACTCTCATGAAAAAGGCTATCCTGACCATTGATGCAGGATTTATAAGGATCACACTATCTCACTGTCATCATGTCAACAGGGGTCCGAGTATTCTCGCAAGTGGTACGATTTTACCAACGTGAGAGGTCTTTGTTGAAGTTGTGATGAAGATTTGGTCAATGGCTCATCAAATGGGACCGTCGAGGTTAAGGCTTATGAACGAAGTGCCGCATGATCATCTCCGAGTTTGCAAGTCAAGAATCCTGCGAAAAGAGATGGAGTAATCTTGTTCGTACTTCTTCAAGCAATGCTTATGTACACATGAAATCCTACGTTAATTGAAGTGCCCTAGTCTGAAGAGACTTTTACAATGGGAATGTAACGTAGACTTGGCTCACATGTAAGAGGGTGAGAGTTGGTGACTGTCTCGGCATTTGTCACTGGTCTCTTTTTCTCATAGTCAGATGAAGGTTCCATTAATCGAACCACAACTTCTCTTGGGAATACAAACAGCTGTATTTTTGTTTGGAGACATTGGCCTTGCTTTTACCAGGCACACTGCTTTTTTATGTCCATAGTTTTTGCTTTTGATTTTCATATACGGGCATTGACCTTGCTTTTACCAAGTACACTGCTTTTTTATGCCCTTGTTTTTTCTTGTCGTCGGAGGAACTGGCCTAGGCAAGTTCAATCGAAGCACCGTTATTAGACTCTTGAGTCTTCATCTTCAGCCGACGCTCTAGGCTATGGTAATGACTTCTGCTTTGTCTCAATGTGAGGGTAAAATTACAGACTCACTTGGGTTGTACAATGTATACAAATGCATAGAAAGGGAATTGCTCTTCGTCATTCTAAGGCACTTAAATTAACGTGAGTGTTCATATGCAATAAAGACACCCAAAGATTGATGCAAGTGTGAGCAAGAAAATTTCTATCTCTCTTCTTACCTTGTGATGCTGCTTCGCCTCTAATCTGCCTCAGTGTAGGGGTGGTTCTTGACGAGGGTAGGATAGAAATTTCACCAGTGTATGGGGCTCAATGGGGTGAGCAATGGAATGCCTCTCACTATTTTGGTTATCGTACCATTCGCGAGAGAACTCTTTACCCTGCAGCCATGGAATCTTCTACACTCATCTCATAGGTGTATAGATGGGGGATTGTGTGTAGGATATAGCTTGCCTGTCATCATTCTGACGCGCCTCATCCAGCATACTCAATCAATCTTATATTCTTCACTTAGCTGTCTATTATAATAATCCTCAGCGGAATCAGTGATCTAGATAGACAAAATCATCATGCAAAAATCCATTTAGAAAAGGCATGCAACATTTTAAACATGAGAGAGTTTGTACTCTCAAAACAATGAATGGTTTTTGCTCAAAAAGACCTTGTTGGCAGCTTTAAGGGTCAACAGAATGGTGTTTCCAAATATGTTAGATTTTGAACATCAAAAGGGTTATTCGCAAATGGGTGTCGATGATTGTCCCTATTGATTAGGGGTATAACACATGAATGATCAGACAAGGATTGGGAATCTGATCGGGCATCTCTGCTTTTGCTCCTGCAGAAGAGAAGATGTACAAGTAGATCAATTAGTCTGGCCAAAATCAAATGTGAGTTGAGGCCTAAAGATTTTCTGTCATTTGCTTTGGTGATTACTCAGGACGCCATTTCGCTTAGGAGGGCTTATCAGAGTTTGACATGTCTTTCCTTGATTTATTATCCGCATTTTTTTTACTGTCAGGTGATCTTGCAACAGATAAAAGGGATCATGTTAATTAGAAGCTCTTTCAAGAGTCAAATAACTTGGAAGCGATACAACATTACCCTTCACTGGTTTGCAGATGATTGGATGAACCTGAAGTGCAAGTGGGACACGAAGTCCTATGTCTTTTGCTTCGTTAGGTCATCTGCTCTCTCGTAATTTGCAAGCGCAAAAGAAGCAAAAACTTTTTTATTATTTTTTTACCAAGCGGCTAACTGCCACGTCAGGGATTCGAACCCCCGACTTCAGACCGTTTTGCTTCTTCCCGGGTACCACTCGGCTCGAGGCGCCGACTGTGTCTGTAGGGCACTGCTTTTTTCATTTAACCGACTCGGTTCCTGGATGACACGTCCTTTCATACCAAGTTAGGTAAATCGATATGGGTCATTTCCACGTACTAGCTTGGCCAATATTGATTTGCCAAACCTAACCATCAAGTTTGGCTCTTGAATTGTGATGCTCCCTGTCAAATAGGGAAAATACGTCAAAAGCGGGTTCAGATAGTGGGAGTATTGGAAACGATACCAAATTAGCCTTCCCCAGAGTTTGTCTGTGCTAGCTCCTAAGGATACTTGAATGTCGATGATAGCCTTTTCGTCTTGGCACAATTTGGCATTTCTTTCGATTGGCCTTCCTCACTCATGGCCATGTATGCATGATTGATGGTTGTTGATTTATCTTCAACGCCTTCCTTCTGTGGAATTTTCTTATGTCTTTGACTATATGACCATTAGCAGCATTGAGCAAAGTCATGTATTTCAAGCTTCTATGGAATCTGAGATGGACAATCAAAACCTCCAATTCTCTGATGGCAATTACTTCTTGTGAGAGCATGCGTCTGAATAGGAAGTCAGGTTTCTAGGTCCTCATTTTGAATAGGGGCTAGAGACCGCTTCAACTGTCTGGATTTCTTCCCTGTTGATAGTAGCCAATTCAAAGAAAGAGAAAAGATCCCTTCCTTGTGCTTCTGGGCTTGTCGAAGCTGGAAGTCCCGTTGATGAAACCACAGCATCTGGTTGCTCAGGCACGTTCTGGGAAAAGGATATTGCTCTGGCTTGTGAAGGAGTTTGGCAGGAGCGAGGTGGAGTGCACAAAGCTCCTAGGGACGGCTTGATTTTCAACCGTATGCCTATACTATTACGTCTTATCTTTCGTTTCCTGTAAATAGAAGAGAGAGGACGTCATTTTCGACATTATGTTCATGGAATAGGACTTACCCTTTTGAAACGGGATCTTTTCTGTTTGCCCCTGCTTTCTTGGAAGAGTGTTTTTGAACTTGGCGAGTTCACATGATGTGCCAGGTTCAAATGCCCCTGCACATTAAGTCAAAGGGGATGGGAATGATCTTCTGAGACACAAAGTGAGTGAGTTAGAAAGACAGATATGATCAAATTTAACATCTTGTTTTGACGAAAGCTTTTGGTAATGAAACATTTTTTGTTTTCAAAAGTATATATCTTTGAGGGGAAGAAAGCATGAGGAAGCCCAGCCCTCAGTATTCTCCTTAGATGATATTTTCTTTTCATGGTTGGATAGCATCACTGAGCCGGTTTGGGATACCGCCTCATGCTTTCGAAATATTTTCAACTTTATTTAATAGGTGGATTTACATTTTGGAAAAGTGATTTCAAAAGTTAGTTCCTTAAGCGGAACTGATGTTGAAAATAAAACAAGCCAAACTTAAGAAAGATGTACATGTTCCCACGTAAGGGAATACGAAAGGAAATTAAAAAGGGTTCTACTTGAGCGGGCCTGCACCCATTTCCCCTTACGGTCCTTCGTTGATGGTGTCCATGAAAAGGTCTCCAAACATGGTGGTCATGTCATCTGGCCCTTCTTTCTCTATTGCTAAGGGTGGCACTTCATTGCCTGAATAATATTCGGCCTCTACCAGCCCCTGATAGATGTCAGTGGTATGTGCTTCGACATTTCTGCTCTAACTATCTTCAAAATTGAATACCACGTTTACTTTGTCAGTGTGATCAGGGAGCGGATTGCTCTGGAATGAGAAAGCCTCAGTGTCTAACAGGTTCTGGATTCGACTCTTAAGGGCGAAGCACTCATCAGTCGAATGCCCCACTTCTTCCATGTGATAGTCGCATATTTTTGACGGGTCATAGTTGGAAAAACTTTCAGCGTTGGGTCGTTTTGGCTCAATCAAAAGGAGGTTCTTCTTCCGGAGGATTGCCAGTACCTATGACGGAGATCCAGGAAGAGGAGTAAATTGCCTCTTGTTGTTGTAACGCTGGGATGGCTGATGGCTGGTGGTCTGTTGTTGTCCTGCACTTGTCTGAATTGTTGGAGAATGATTATAGGTCGCATTGACATCTACCAGGGGTTCTTTATTGTGGCACCCCGAAGCGCCCAAGGTCACCACATCTTGCCAAAGAAGTACCTTAGTTCCTAGGCATTTTTTTTTTTTAAAAAAGGTCCCGGCGCATCTTAATTGCGAAAGCATAATCAAGTTCTACCCATTTCTCCCTCCAACAACCATGATACAATTGCACACCACTAACATCATATGAAAAGATATAGCCACGACACTTTTATTTACATATTTTCATGATGGATTTTTCTCGGGTCGATACAACAAAAGAAAGGCCAAGACTTTTCACTACACTCGGCCATAACCTCAAAAGAGACACTCGACCCACTATGTCTATCAAGCACAATCCCCCATCAACTAGTGTCGGCTATCATCCCAAAAGTTGCAGCTCCTACTCTTCACAAACGGGCCGTCACACCCATCCCGGTGCATCAGGCGGTGGCGGCGGCAACATCCCTCGCATCACCCCATCTCGACGGACGTGGACAGATATGAACTCTTGTATGACCGGGCCCCCAGCCAGGCCCACATCATACATCACTAACGCGCAAACCCGAATGAACGTCAGACCGGGGATGGTGGGACAGTTGATCTCCACACACTCGACCTCTACATCCGAAGGAATGCCGTAAAAGACGCCCCGCGTGACAGCAGGGAGCGGCATCTCTCTAATCTGAAATGTTGGTCCCCGAAGGGGTGAGTACAACCACTCAGCAGGTAAAGGACCAATAAACCACTCAATGGATCATACAATACAATCATCACAATCATAACATAATACATGTCATCCATGCATTTCAAGCATAACTTACCTTGATACCATGCGCATGTCATCATACCGCATGTACATACATCATCATATAATCATCACCATCATGTCATACTCTTACCATCATCATGTATTCATGCACTCATCATCATCATATCACATGTACCATCATGCCATAGGTGCACATACATCCATGCACTTACCATCATCATGCATCCATGCACTCATCATCATCATATCACATGTACCATCATGCATAATTCAATTTCAATTTCCCAATTTCATTCCTTCATTTTGGACCGCCATATTTCTCTTTCCCGGGACCAATGTTTGCATCCCACATTCATCACTCGCACCCCACCTGGCATCGCGAGAACCATCCGGCACAATACCTGCCAGGCATCCGGCACAATACCTGCTAGGCATCTCGTACACCAACTGGCATCACGAGGCATCCCTCGGCACAATACCTGCCGAGCTTCCGGCTCCCCCACTCTCCGGGCATCTCGAAACTCCCGAGGACCGTCCGGCATCCGGCCATTCCAGGCCACCGGGCAACCGGCCATACCCTTCTAGCCAGGCATCCCAACACTCCCGGGGCATCATCGGCTCACACCTCCGACGGCCTTCTCACTTATCTCAATTCACATCTTCAATTATAATTCAATTTTAACATGGCATGTGATGTGATGGCAATCAAGATCATTTTCATCCTTTGATTCATACATGCATCTCCAATCATCATCATACATGCAGCAAGACACAATCATTCATAACAATACAATTCATGGAGTCCATACAATTTAGAATAGTCCATTTATCATGCCTTTTTGAAGTTTACTAAATTCCAGCTTGTACCATTTTAGAAAACATTTAAATTAAATATCCATATGATTCTCAAAAATCATGAAATCAGGACACATGATAGACAAGACAATAAGATAACAATTTCATGAAGAACACATGCCCTAAAGAGTTTCACACAAGAAGATATAATTCACACAAATACAGCATGCAATTTCGGATAGAAACAGATTGCGCAGTTTTTGAAATAATTCGATTAAAATACCAGAATGACCTCCGAAAATTATAAAATTTTACCAGGTTATAGTTAAGACACTAAAGTAGATTTTCCAGGAAGACATCTAGGCCAGATTCGTTCTAGATAATTTTCTACAGACGTCCGAAGCTCCTGATTCTAGCACCGAAACGTCCAGTATAGCTATCTCCGAAATATCGAGTGTTCACCCACTTATTCTTCTTCGATTCCTCTGAAATTTGGATATGTTTTGCTTCAAGAGGTCCCCTACAACTTTCATCAAGGGATCTAAGCGAAATTTACAAAGAATAGTCACCATATGGGTCCAAGAAGTCTCGGGTGTCCAGTACCGTATTTCCAGATTTACCGTCTTCCAGAGAAAATCGATTCACTAGGTTACACTTGCTCATTTTACCTCAAATTTGAGTATGTTAGTCTTTAGGATGTTCTCTACAAGTTTCATGAAGAAGTTGAAAGGAAATTCTCGGTAAAAGCAACATGCAACCCACAAAACTACCAAAAGGTCAGCAAAGCAGTTCCAGATCTAGTGCCTTCGTAGGAGGAGGGTTTTTCCCCTTAAAACTCAACCATTTTGTCCCAAATTTTAGTATGTTATACTTTGAGATGTTGTCTACAACTTTTATGAAGGAGTCAAAGTCACAATTCAACTCGAAACATGCATGTAAGCCTCCAGAAGTTTCTGGGTCAGGCGGTATACACGAAATCAGCAAGCTTTTTCAAGAACAAACCACACTAGCTTCGGTTCCTTACCTCTAAACACCCAAGATTCAACCACACATGCAAAACACACATGCAAGAGTAGAAATTGATCCTAACTTGCCTCTAAGATCAAGCGGACGACGGCACACGGACGGCACACGGACGGCGAACAGACGGCGACGGGCGTGCGGGCGAGCGGCTCCTTCTTCTCCTCTCTCTCTCTCTCGGTTCCTCTCTCTCGCAACCCTCTCTCTCTCTCTCTCTCACTCTCTTGGACGACAGCTCCTCCATCAGCCGGCCTCTCTCCCTTTTGTTTCCCCTAAACTCCATCATTGGCAATCATGAGGTGCCTCCCCAATAGCCAATGCATGGAACCCTCTTTTTGCCACCTGGCAAAGCATGCAAGATGGGCTTGGGCTTGGAAGAAGTGGGCCGGCCACTCCTCCCCTCCTTGGTCGACAGCCACCTCTCCATGGGCTTCAATGGGCCAGCCATTTGGCCCACCAAGAGTCCAAGCTATTGGGCCTAAGGCCCAAACCTAATTAAAATCAAATTTTAACCTTCTTTTTAAATACTAATTAAATCCTTATTGGACTAAAGTACTATAGGGTAAAATTAAATAACTAAACACTTAAAATCACAAATCCATAGATTCTAATTCACGATACATATGGCCAAAGATAAGTCATCCTCTTCCAAGATTTATCCATTTAAACTCGGCGGTAGATCTCAATACAAGACACTAATTGGAGCACCCCTAATGACTGGCAAAGAATTTCAGGATGCCACATTTCTTCCCTCCTTAGAGAATTTCGTCCTCGAAATTAGACACCACTCGTGCCTTCTTGAAACAAGTAGGGGTACTTTTCCTTCATCTGATCTTCACTTTCCCATGTGGCTTCCTCCATATCATGATGTCGCCATAATACCTTAACCAGAGGGATCTTCTTAGTCCTAAGAATTTGCTCCTTCCGATCCAGTATCTGTATAGGCTCTTCGATGTACCTCACTTTCTCATCCACTTTGATGGCTTCATGATCGAGTATGTGACCAGGATCCGGTTGGTACTTTCTCAACATCGATACATGAAACACATCATGCAAATTTCCCAACTTAGGAGGCAGCGCTAAACGATACGCTACATCTCCTATTCTTTCAAGTATCTCAAAAGGTCCGACAAATCTAGGGCTTAGCTTACCCTTCATCCCAAATCGAGATATTCCTTTCATTGGAGATACTTTAAGGAATACATGGTCTCCTACGCTAAACTCCAAAGGCCTTCTGCGCCTATCTGTGTAGTCTTTCTGTCTACTCTGAGCTGCTTTAAGCCTTTTTCTAATAATTTCAACAGCCTCAGTGGTAACTTGTACCAATTCAGGTCCTGTCAATTTCCTTTCACCTACTTCATTCCAACAGACAGGAGTCCTACATCTCCTTCCATATAATGCTTCATAGGGAGCCATGCCTATACTTTTCTGAAAACTATTATTATAGGCAAACTCCACCAAATGCAATCTTTCATCCCAATTTCCTTTGAAATCAATTACACAAGCCCTCAACATATCCTCTAATGTATGGATTACTCTTTCTGTTTGTCCATCTGTTTGGGGATGAAAAGCAGTACTAAATTGAAGTTTAGTTCCTAATGCAATCTGAAGACTTCGCCAAAAGTTTGAAGTGAACCTCGAATCCCGATCTGAGGTAATAGTTACTGGAACACCATGTAAGCGTACCACTTGACTTACATATATGTCCGCATATTTGTCCATTGAGTAGTCCATGCGAACCGCTAGGAAATGAGCAGATTTAGTCAAACGGTCCACTATAACCCAGATAGAGTCATGACTACTTGACGTCCTTGGTAATCCTTGAATAAAGTCCATCATTATATGCTCCCATTTCCATTCTGGTATATCTAATGGTCTCAAGAGTTCTGCAGGTTTACGATGTTCTGCTTTTACCTGCTGGCACGTCAAACATTGAGAAACATGCTTAGCCGTATCTGCTTTCATACCATTCCACCAAAACTGCTGGCGTAAGTTCCTGTACATCTTTGTACTACCCGGATGAATACTATAATTACTCTTATGTGCCTCCGACAGAATTTCCTTCTTTAATTCTTCGTTGTCGGGAACACAAAGTCGTCATTGGCATCTTACTATTCCATCATCAGAGATTTGAAATTCTGGTCTTTTCCCTAAAGACGCAGTGTCTTTCATTTTCAAAATCTCCGGGTCAAACTCTTGTAAGATTTTAACTTTCTGAATAATTTCAGGTTCAATCCTTAATGCACTAAGCATACCAGTTAGACAATCTACTTTTAATTTAAATTCTGAGTCTGTAACAGACTTTAACAAGCTCCATTCCGCCATTCTTAAACTGGCCATCTCCATAGCCTACTTACGACTAAGAGCATCCGCTACCTTATTCGCCTTCCCTGGATGGTATTTTATCTCACAATCATAATCTTTTAACAACTCCATCCATCTCCTTTGTCTCATGTTCAACTCCTTTTGTGAGAACAGATATTTCAAACTCTTATGATCCGTATAAATCTCAAACTTTTCCCCATACAAATAGTGTCTCCAAATCTTCAAGGCAAACACTATAGCTGCTAATTCTAAATCATGCGTTGGGTAGTTCAGCTCATGGGGTTTTAATTGCCTAGATGCATAGGCTATGACCTTGCCATGCTGCATCAAAACACATCCCAGTCCTTTGTGAGATGCATTACTATACACTGTGAAACCATCAGGTCCAGTTGGTATAGTCAGGATTGGAGCCGAAGTCAATTTTCTTTTAAGCTCCTGGAAACTCCTTTCACATTCCCCATTCCATTCAAACTTCACATTCTTTCGGGTCAATTTAGTTAAAGGACCTACCAATCGTGAAAATCCTTCAATAAACCTCCTATAATAACCAGCTAGTCCTAAGAAACTCCATATTTCAGTGGGTGTCGTCGGTCTCGGCCAATTTATTACCATCTCAACTTTTGCCGAGTCTACTGCAATTCCTTCTCCTGACACCACATGCCCTAAGAATATTATCTGGTCTAGCCAGAATTCACACTTGCTAAATTTGGCATACAACTTATGATCTCTCAAGGTTTGCAAAACTATCCTTAGATGTTGTTCATGCTCTTTAGGTCCTCTCGAATATATTAGGATGTCATCAATAAAAACAATCACAAACTGGTCTAAATAAGGTTTAAATACCCTATTCATTAAATCCATAAATGCAGCCGGCGCGTTAGTCAATCCAGATGGCATGACCAGGAACTCATAATGCCCATAACGAGTCCTAAACGCAGTCTTAGGAATATCCTCTTTCTTAATTCTCAGCTGATAGTATCCCGACCTTAAGTCAATCTTAGAGAAGACCGAACTTCCCTGGAGTTGGTCAAACAGGTCATCAATTCTAGGCAAAGGATATTTATTTTTAATGGTCACCTGGTTCAGTTGCCTATAATCAATGCACAAGCGCATCAATCCATCTTTCTTTTTCACAAACAAAACTGGTACACCCCAAGGTGAAGCACTTGGTCTAATGAATCCTTTGTCCAGCAACTCTTGTAGTTGCACTTTCAATTCCTTCAATTCGACTAAGGCCATCCTATATGGGGCTTTTGATATAGGTCCTGTTCCAGGCATTAATTCAATTTCAAACTCAATTTCTCGCTCTGGCGGCAATCCAGGCAATTCCTCAGGGAATACATCTTGAAATTCGTTGACTACCCGAATTTCATCAATCTTAGGCTCTTCCTTAGTATAATCTCTAACCATGGCTAGGTACTCTTGACATCCTTTGTCAAGTAACGCACGGGCTTCTATTACTGAAATAAGTGCTACAGGTAGGTGGGTCGGTCCTCCCAGAAATTCACGACTAGACTGATCAGGTAAGGTAAATTGGACTAATTTCCTATAACAATCCATCTGGGCCCGATACTTATGAAGCCAGTCCATTCCTATGATAACATCAAAATCATACATGGCCATTACAACTAAGTCTATTTCCATATCCTTTCCCCCCATTGTTATCTTACAATTTCCACACACCAGCGTAGACAATAACATATCCTTTAGAGGCGTAGAAACACAAAGAGGCATCTCAAGAGGCGTAGTTTCTATCTTATTCAACCGTTTATATCTTTCAGACACAAATGAATGCATAGCACCCGTATCAAACAATGCATATGCCTTTTTATCATTTATAAGGATCGTACCTGAGATAACATTTTTGGAAGCTTCCGCTTCCTCTTGGGTGATCACATACACTTTTCCTTGTGCTGGTGGCCTCTGGGGATTCCTTGGTAAGTTTGGCCTAACAGCATTCCGCTGTGGCTGCTGCACCGAGCCCATACACGCGTGCGACCTTTCCTGTGGGCAGTTTCTCTTAATATGACCTATTCGTCCACAACTATAACATTTCGGTTGCCCATTGCAAGGTCCTGGGCCATGTCGCCCATTACACCTTCGACACTCCTTATTTTGATAAGGTGTCCTTTCCAAATTCAGGCTACCCCTGCCTTTTCCAAAGTTCCCAAAATTGCCATTCTTCTTAGATTCCCAGGTCTAACCTTGACCTGCATAGGGTCTTTTACCCCGTCTCACATCACCAAAGGACAATGGTTTCTTATTCTCCGAATGTTCCCTTACCAACTCCTGCTCCACCAACTGTGCCCTTTCATAGATCTCATTATAATATCTTATGTTTAGAGGCACTAGTTGTTTCTTGATATCAGTCCTCAACCCTTTCAGAAACCTCTTAGCTTTCTCTTCTTGATCCTCAATCAGCCTAGGAGCATATCTAGACAGTTCAGAAAATCTAGCCTCATACTGGTCTACTGTCAGCTCCTTTTGTTCTAATTGAACAAATTCTATAATTTTCTTATCCTTAGCACAGTCAGAAAAATGCTTTCTATTAAAAGATCTCACAAACTCTTCCCAGTTAACCTCAGTACCTGGTGGGAAGATTGTGTCCCTCGATGCTCTCCACCAAAACTTTGCATTTCCCTCCAGCTGGTACTCTGCCAAAGTTATTTTCTTAGCATCAGTGCAGTCCAACAACCTGAAAATTTGTTCCATTCCATCAATCCAATGTTCCGCCTCCTCAAGACTTCCCATTCCACTGAACTTAGGTGGCTTCAGCTTCAAAAACTGCTCCATCAGTCCTTGAGTATGGTGTTCTGCTCCAGGTTGTTGCTGCGCCTGTCTCTCCATCAGATTTCCAATATTGGCCAATGCCTGCAGGATGTCTTCCATTCAGGGTTCGGCCCTTACAGCAGAGGCTTCAGCCCTCGATGGATGAGCACTTCCAGCTCGCACCATGAATTTCCTGCAATTTTCAAGCATTGCCTTAGGAATAATCTGATACTCACTGTCTCCACTCAAAGCAACTACTATTACTACATAAGTAACATATACATGTTACTGGTACCTAAAGACAACTCAAAATAAACTACTAGGGATCTACGAGTGAGTACTCATCACCCATTATTCAAAGTTAATCAATTATTCCGTTTTATATCCTATGATGTGCATTGTCATCATGTTCCTCAATTTCCAAATGAGGCTCCTTATCACTCCACCTATAACCATTGCCCTGATACCAAAAACGGAGGGATGAGGCACCTCGAAGCGCCCAAGGTCACCACATCTTGCCAAAGAAGTACCTTAGTTCCTAGGCATTTTTAAAAAAAAAAAAAAAAGGTCCCGGCGCATCTTAATTGCGGAAGCATAATCAAGTTCTACCCATTTCTCCCTCCAACAACCATGATACAATTGCACACCACTAACATCATATGAAAAGATAAAGCCACGACACTTTTATTTACATATTTTCATGATGGATTTTTCTCGGGTCGATACAACAAAAGAAAGGCCAAGACTTTTCACTACACTCGGCCATAACCTTAAAAGAGACACTCGACCCACTATGTCTATCAAGCACAATCCCCCATCAACTAGTGTCGGCTATCATCCCAAAAAGTTACAGCTCCTACTCTTCACGAATGGGCCGTCACACCCATCCCAGTGCATCAGGCGGTGGCGGCGGCAACATCCCTCGCATCACCCCATCTCAACGGACGTGGACAGATATGAACTCTTGTATGACCGGGCCCCCAGCCAGGCCCACATCATACATCACTAACGCGCGAACCCAAATGAACGTCAAACCGGGGATGGTGGGACAGTCGATCTCCACACACTCGACCTCTACATCTGAAGGAAGGCCGTAAAAGACGCCCCGCGTGACAGCAGGGAGCGGCACCTCTCTAATCTGAAATGTTGGTCCCCGAAGAGGTGAGTATAACCACTCAGCAGGTAAAGGACTAATAAACCACTCAATGCATCATACAATACAATCATCACAATCATAACATAATACATGTCATCCATGCATTTCAAGCATAACTTACCTCGATACCATGCGCATGTCATCATACCGCATGTACATACATCATCATATAATCATCACCATCATGTCATACTCTTACCTTCATCATGTATCCATGCACTCATCATCATCATATCACATGTACCATCATACCATAGGTGCACATACATCCATGCACTTACCATCATCATGCATCCATGCACTCATCATCATCATATCACATTTACCATCATGCCATAGGTGCACATACATCCATGCACTTACCATCATCATGCATCCATGCACTCATCATCATCATATCACATGTACCATCATGCATAATTCAATTTCAATTTCCCAATTTCATTCCTTCATTTTGGACCGCCATATTTCTCTTTCCCGGGACCAATGTTTGCATCCCACATTCATCACTCGCACCCCACCTGGCATCGCGAGAACCATTCGGCACGATACCTGCCAGGCATCTCGTACCCCAACTGGCATCACGAGGCATCCCTCGGCACAATACCTGCCGAGCTTCCGGCTCCCCCACTCTCCGGGCATCTCGAAACTCCCGAGGACCCTCCGGCATCCAGCCATTCCAGGCCACCGGGCAACCGGCTGTACCCTTCTAGCCAGGCATCCCGACACTCCCGAGGCATCGTCGGCTCACACCTCCAACGGCCTTCTCACTTATCTCAATTCACATCTTCAATTATAGTTCAATTTTAACATGGCATGTGATGTGATGGCAATCAAGATCATTTTCATCCTTTGATTCATACATGCATCTCCAATCATCATCATACATGCAGCAAGACACAATCATTCATAGCAATACAATTCATGGAGTCCATACAATTTAGAATAGTCCATTTATCATGCCTTTTTGAAGTTTACTAAATTCCAGCTTGTACCATTTTAGAAAACATTTAAATTAAATATCCATATGATTCTCAAAAATCATGAAATCAGGACACGTGATAGACAAGACAATAAGATAACAATTTCATGAAGAACACATGCCCTAAAGAGTTTCACACAAGAAGATATAATTCACACAAATACAGCATGCAATTTCGGATAGAAACAGATTGCGCAGTTTTTGAAATAATTCGATTAAAATACCCGAAAATTATAAAATTTTACCAGGTTATATTTAAGACACTAAAGTAGATTTTTCAGGAAGACATCTAGGCCAGATTCGTTCTAGATAATTTTCTACAGACGTCCGAAGCTCCTGATTCTAGCACCGAAACGTCCAGTATAGCTATCTCCGAAATATCGAGTGTTCACCCACTTATTCTTCTTCAATTCCTCTGAAATTTGGATATGTTTTGCTTCAAGAGGTCCCCTACAACTTTCATCAAGGGATCTAAGCGAAATTTCCAAAGAATAGTCACCATATGGGTCCAAGAAGTCTCAGGTCCGGCGGCCGGGTTGTGTGTGTCATGTGTAGTGCTAAAACATTTAAGGATGCACAGCAGTTTATAATCACAAAACATTTTATTTTAACAGAATAAAAAAAACTCTAAGCTATTATCCTGCACAAAAGAAAAAAAACCCAAGTCAGCAAAGCATTTAAACAAAGATAAAATGGCCTAAGTCCTCAAAGTCCCCAGCGGAGTCACCAAGTTGGCGCGACCTCTTTTTTTCAGCACCCGCAATCGGGTACGGGCGCCTAAGGAGGCTAATGGCTTGGCTGAATTTAGTATGCCCGAACTCTCCCAAGTCCACCAATTCACAACTTTAATAGTCTAGGTTTTTAACCTGTAAGTCAATTTTTAAAATGGAGTTGCCACTAATCGATTTAGGGTGGGTTGATTAGAAACCCAAGCGAAGTATCTGGCGAAATACTCGCCCCTGCGCAACCAGAGAAATTAGGATCAGGGACTTGATTATATTAGTTAATCATTAATGCTCTTTCGGTACCTAATCTTGTTTAAACCCTGAGGTTTTTGGATGTTTGAGGGATTTTCCATGCAAATTGGGGAGGAAAAACATTTTTTGGGTCTTTTTCTATTTTTGACACAAAAGGGATTTTTTGGTATTTTTTGGAAAATACAAGTCTTTTTGGCCTTTTATAATTTTTTTTGGCTTTTTCATGAATTTTTGGCCTTTTTTGGATTTTTGGCATTTTTCGGAAAATATGAAATATTTTTTATTTTTTTTATTAAAATATTATATAAAATAATATAAAAGCCGACCGGGTCGGATCCACGGGTTGTGTCCGACTCGGGCCAGCCCAAAACGCAGACGGGACCCGAGTTGTGTCCGACCCGGGCCAGCCCACGGGTTGTGTCCGACTTTTTTAAAAAAAAAAAACGATGCCACGGCCCAGGAGCCTGTTTTCGAAAATAACCGGGCCGACCCGAAGACCCGATTCGGCGAAACCCTACCCGACTCGGTGACCCAGATTCCCGCCACCCCAAAATTACGGAAACCCTACCCGACCCTGCTCCGATTCACAACCCGCCTTCCAGCCGCCCCAAAATCGCGAACCCTACCCGACTTTCGGGACCCGGATCTGATTCGTGACCCAGAAAATCGCATACCCTAGGGTTTGCGAATCCGCGGCGCCGAAGGGGGGAGACAGAGGTGCTATGACGACGACGACGACGGCTACGGTGGTTACGGCGATGGCGACGGCGATGATGGTGATCGAGACGAATAGTAAAGGCAACGGCAGCGGACTTTTTACCTTTCTTCGAGTGGGAACGGTGGCGGACCGCCTCCCACCTGGCGACGATCGAGGCGCGGCGAGGGTTTCTGGAGAGGCAACGGTGACGACGATGACGGCTACGGCAGCTACAACGACGGTGGCACGGCGTCAGGGCTGCGGAGGGGCTCGATCACCCCAGATCCGAGGCGCAGATCTCGGCCGGACCTTCCTCGGCCTCGATTCTCTCTCCCTCTGGCCAGATCCGAGCCTCCACCGGCCAAATTTGACCTTCTCGAAGTCGCTCGCCGCTGGCCTTCCCCGAAGTCTCTCGGTGGAGGGTGGGCTGAGCTCGCGACTCGAGTTCTCCCCTGCGCTCGCCCTTTAATCTTTCCCGATGTCTCTCAGTGAAAGATCTCCGAGCTCACCACGCCCTCCGACGATGCTTGCGGCCACCTATTTATAGACGAAGGAGGGCCTCGGCCGCCGGCCTCCAGCTTGCCCACCGGTTCCGCTCAGCTGAACCGGTGTCCCATCGAGCTTTCCAGCGAAGCTTGCTCAGCATTAATGGCTCTTGAGATCTTATCCTCTTCGGCTGACATCGGCCTACTCTCCTCGGCTGTAGGCCGTCCTTCGCGCGTCGGCCTCCCTTGCGCGTGAGTTGCAGCGGCGAAGGAGAGGGAAGGAGGAAGAAGAAGAGAGAAAGGGGCCGGGCTGGGGGTGAAGAAGGAGGAGAATAGGCCTAGGGCCCGCGCGAAGGGAGGAATGGCTGGGCTGGGCTTGTGCTTTGCTTTTCTTATTTTTTTTTTTGCTTGTTTTGCATCGTTGTTTTTTTTTTTATTATCTTATTTATCCGAAAAGACAAAATAAAATAAAATAAAAACTTAATTAATAAAATAAACCTAAATAAAATTAAGGCGTCAACACATGGCTAAGCGAAACCTCTTATTTTTTAGGAAAAGATTAAATATTACTCACAAGACATAGTCGACCACTCCCATTTTATTTTAACTTGATTTCAAACATGATGCACAATTGTGTTCACAAACGATATTTATCGATACCGAGGAAGCTCACTTTGATTAAGTGTACTACATATCCATGAAATACCCTGGGCATGTAATTGAACAAGCCCTGTATCATAACTACTTACTCCGTCAAAGACTCAAGCAAAAGTCTAGATAAGAGGTTCAAACATGAAATTTTTTGTACTTTGTGGTGCGAGGAGTCGATGCCGCATGTCCACTCTAGACTCCAAGCCCCGCATTTTAATTTTATGGATTTTGTGAGGGCAGACCTTTCCGATGTTATATCATATATCAAGCCTCTCAGCATCCATATTAAACTGCTTTCATGCACTAACAATTATTTGATCGAACCAGAATCCTATGTTGTTTGAATCTCATTGAATAACGCACAACTTCCATGAAAACAGTTACTCACCGGATCAACTTGCTTAACTAGAAATAAATAAAAAATAAAAAAATCAGAACAATTATGTAGATATATTTTCCCGAAGAAAAAATTTAAAAGTGTTTCTATCAACCGCCCCCACTTAAATGACTATTTTTCTACTCTGAAAAGCACAATAAAATTTTATTTGTTCAATTGAAAACTTCTTGTCACTTGAATATATATTTTTGGGAAATTCGAGATCAGAGAAAGTAAACCAATTTTTTATGTTTGTTTTCAGTGAAAACAAATTGGAAAAAAAAAATTCTATAGTATTTGATAACAAGTGAATCCACTAATGGCAGCTTGTAAATTAAAATTGATAGGTAATAAACTATAATCAACATCTTTTTTGTTTGTTCTGTAATCCATTAAATCAAAAGGAATACAAGAAATAATCAAAGAATTTACGAAAAATATTATGTACAATATGATATAAGATGGATTTTTGTGAGAATATCAAAAGACATGAGCATTAATGAAGTATATTCAGGAGATGGCAGACAAGATTTATGAAAGAACCATATGAGACTTGTCAAGACAAAAAGAAAAAAAAAACTGATAAGCAAAAAATGGACATAAAGGGACTTACTCTTCTCACTTGGACACGCGGCAAGAAATCAGGAAATATGATTCCTTATTGCCCAAAAAGGAAGTTGTTTTTCCTAATTTAATTTTCTATCATTTTCCATCATCCAAATATTAGAAAATTCAAGAACAATTCCCTGACAATGGTTTTTCTCAAACAAACTGACTCTAAAGTTAGGGGTAAGTACAGTACAAGTATCAATACTTTCGTACGGCACTCACTTAAGTACCAAAACTTTTTTTTTTTCGCTCACTTGAATGACAAATCAATGTAAAATCGCTCACTTAAGTGCCACTTCAGCCAAACGTCCCATGCGGATTTTTTTTGTTTGAATTTTTATTTTTTCTTTTTTTCCGTTAGGGCCTACGAGAGTCACCAGCAATCCTTGCTAGCCACAAAACCCTTGCCCAGATTGAGCAAGGCTATGAGGGCCCTCGTCGGTTTTGGGGGCCGCGAGCGAGGGTCCTTGCAGCCTCGCCCACTCTTGGCGAGGCCCTAACACCGTCGCCGAAGGCCTTCACGGTCAAGGGCGAGGGTTTCATGGCCGGCGAAGGTTGTCAGCCATTGGCTAGCAAGGCCACGAGCGCTCTTGCCAACTTTAGGCTGCTGTAGGCAAGGGTCCTCTCGACCTCCACCCCAAGGCCTTCCCAGCGAGAGCAAGGCTATGAGGCCCTCGCCAACCACCAGAGAGGCCCTAATAGCCTCACTTAAGGCCTTCACAATCAAGGGGCGAGGCGGCCTGGGCGAGGATTTCTTGACCGATGAGGATTGCTAATGACACTCGCCGGCCCTAAAGAAAAAAAGCAAAAATAATTCAAAAAATAATTCAAAAAATAATGATAGTAAAAAAATGTTTAAAAATATTAAAATTATATTTTTCGATGGTCACATCGGACAACCAGCAACCACGTCAACTTATCCGGTAGGACAAATCATAAGTGGCACTCAAGTGATCGATTTTTCAAATTTGTGGCATTCAAATAAACAAAAAAAAAGGTTTTAGTACTTAAGTGAACGCCGTACGAAAATATTGGCATTTGTAATGTACTTAGCCACTAAAGTTAGGCTTTCTTTCCAAAAATAAAGCTATGCAGCATGTGTATTTTGTGACTCGATTTCTAACACAGTTCACTGATCATCTATATGTAGACGTAATTTTATAAAGGTTTATTCCATTACAGCAGGACAAGAGTCACAGGGGAGCTATATATTCTTCAAAGAAAAGAACAGACAATAGTAGTCCTACATTTCACCCTCCAAGATCATAAAACAAAAATTCTGCTCACACATTTTTATCAAGATGAAACTGGGTCCACAAATTTATGCACATATATACATTGGTGAACTATGACATGATACGAAGGTGGACTTCTAATTCAAAGATCACAAGTTTACCGACACCAACAATATTGAGGAGTTATTATATGGTCTGTAGATGATTTTGAACAGTATCATCTTAACCAGTAATTAAGTAGGTCCTACCATGAGCCCGAACGATTGATGCTTGAGATGTATTTGGTCTATATGATGCATAAACCGACGCTTGTTTCAATAGTGCTACACCCTCTAACTACAAAAACAAAACCCAAGAAATGGTTTAATAGATTAGAGATTTTCGATTTGGGGTGACTGAAATAACTATCTCCATCAGGATATTATAATTGGATGGTCCCTAAAATTGTTTCTTGCAATATCGTTTTCTTGGTAGCTTTCTGAAGAGTAAACTCCAAGAATTGAAAGGAATTAATGAAACAAATGGTTCCAAGGTCAAATGTTACGCTCAAAGACCAGTGTCTTCGAGAAGCACCGCGCGGCGTGGATGGAACAAAACCCATAAATACTGTCAAGCTAAGCGTCAAATTGTCAGTCTCTCAAGGCCGCATGACTCGGGCGGACGTGTGAAAGATATTAAATTGAATCTTAACCAAAATAAACTTTATCAATCAACGGAAGTATAAAAGGTAGAGAGAGAACCTGCAGCAGCAGCAGCAACCTCTTCTCCTTTTGAGTCTCTAACGTTGAGGATGAGCCTGGTCTTGTAAGAAGGGTTTGAATTATAAAAGTTAGAGATAGACAAGTTAACGCAGCTCGATCCCATCTTACCCACCCACGTCTCCAGATCAACAATCACCCCAACGTTCACTGGGATCGTTGTGGCACTGTTGTTGTTACTACTTTGCGCCACTGCTAGCTGAGGACCGTCGCTGGAGCACACAATGATGGCTAAAAAGGAGAGAGCCAAAAAGAGGAGCGTTTCAGCGTCGAAAGAGATTCTTGGAGGCATCATTGAAGAGGGTCTCGGGAAAACGCAAGTGTATGTTTGTGTGAAAGAGAGACATGGAGGATGTGACGACGAGGGCGATGAATTTATAAGGGAGAAGAGCTTTGAAAAGTAAAACAAAGCATGGAGAGCTTCCATTCAAGGATTGCTCGACATGGGCGGGTCCATCTGAGCGTATGTATTATGCAAAGAGATAAGATAACCTCCGGTAGCATTCACACTTCATGTTTTTGTTTTTCAATTTTTAATTTTGTATGAAGAATCCTAACAATTCTTTAACCTCAGGATTGTTTATACCATCATTTTTTTTTTTTTTTTGCTGCTATTTCCATCTCGTTTTAAACAGCTGATGATGGAACTTTGTCCGAGAGCTGGAAACTACTCGGATTTAAGACTAGGAAATGTATGGTCTCCGATATGATGTATATGCGATTGCATCATGTAGTAATTTCTTATGCATTTCCAATTCTAAATGGAGGATCTTGATCAAGAGACTGCTTGGGATGGAGTTAATCTAGCATACCAAAGCTCGTGGATAATACGACATAATCACGCACAAAGAAGAAGAGATACTCGATGATTCTCAACCAATATAAGAAGTATGTGCCAACTAGAAAAGGCATAAATTGATGTAAGATTGATTAATTGTTGGTTGATACCATAAACATCTAGTTTTTTCGCTCAAATAATCTGCACAAACTTGCTTAAATTCGATCATCATGTACCCGAAGACTTCCCCTATAGTAGATTCAATAGGTACACTAAGCCACGACATGTTTTTGGTGGTAATTCTTTTAACTACTTTAAATTGTAAAGTGAGTAATCAATTATACATCAATAGATTAGATAGCTAATGGAGAACGGTCTCGGATATATTTTATGCTTAACCTAACACTCCCCTCAAGTTGAATTTGATATAGTAGGATGAAAACCTTAGGTTTATAAATCTTTATACCGTTCATGTACCGTTTGGTATTGTAGCGTACTATTCATATATTGTTTGGCACACTGTTCATAATACCGTAGCACTGTAACAGAAGTGAAAAAAAACAGGATAATGAAGAAAAGAGAGAAGAAAAATTCATAAACTGATGAAAAATTATGTACATAACCAAATTTGATCACCTATCTCTATACCATGTAAAGGCAAGTGTGCAACTAATCAAGAATCATTGAGAAGGACACCCATCTATATGTATAGCTTAAGAACATAATAAACTTACGAAGTCATAGTACACAATGAGTGATTTATTATTGTTATAGTAGTTCTTCTATTATTATTATTATTGTTGTTGTTGTTGTTGTTGTTGTTGGCTTTCTCTTGCGTATCAATTTAGATTCAATTCACTTAGATTCGATTCTTAATATGTTTATGAGGTGATTGATGTTAATGGGCTGGTGGCTCATTCCATGCGTACAAAAGCATCACATCATAACGTCTTGTCTACAGTTATATCATATATGATAATGTTGAGTTTCTATCAAGTGTTTGATATTATGTGATCCAAAATGATTTGAAGTCAATTCACCCTATTCAAAATGGTTTTATAATTATGATCCATGACCATATTAATCTCTTTCCACACAATGTGGAACTCCAAGCTCGTCCATGGAATTCTAACCCGAGTTACCAACTACCTTGGGTGAAAGTTCGTGGAATGAGCTAATTATGCGAGTCATGTCAAGGACAAATCGCAACAAAAATTGCGAACAATTTCTCGGGGAATTTGGATCCTTGATGACGCTTATCGACGAAATTGAGTCCAAACTTGTTCATGCGGTTACTCCAGTCCACACGGAGTCTTTTTAAATTCACCGTCCATGTACTTGAGCGACACAATTTTCCACAAAGGAGCAGTGAAAAGTCAATCTGAGCCCGTCCATTAATTTCCATCCTGACTACTTCCGACTAATTAGGGTGAAACTTCCTCGAACGGGCCGACTAAACGAGTCATGTGGCAGCAAAATTAACAATAAATGCAAACAATTTCTCAGAAAATTTGATGAAGCTTAACGAGGAAATAGCCAAGTTCACACGGAATCTTTTTCATTTCACTGTCCATTTACTTGAGTATAGGATTTTTCACTATGGATTAGCAGAACACCAAATAGAGAGACCCTACAGAACGTATATAGTGAGACTATCTCCCAATAAATAAACAAATGAAAACATAGCGTTTCTCCGTATTATGGGCCTCATTCACAACAAAGTTTAAACTAATTTATAGGCGCTTATTTTATTTGTTCGTCCAGTTCAATATTATAGCATATACTAATGAAATGTCTGCGTATGGGTCTAAGATTATAAAATTATATCTTGTTAACATCTAAATTTTAACGACTCCATTTAGTCATTCATTGCATGAGAAAATTATGATTCCACCGAGATTCCTAAACAAAAATATTGTTAATTTGCATTTGCATATTATGAGCATTTTACATTTAATATCATTGGGCCTACATAAATTGCATTCTCATTAGACTGGTGCTAAGGGGGTTAAAAACAAGCAGGTTCTAAGCTTAATTAAATTATCTACACCAAGCCCGTCGAGGAGTGAAATTTGGTGAAGCTCATTGAATACCTGTGGTGGCTGAAACTTACATGTGATGCGCACATGGGAGGTGCCAAATTAGGAAAGATTGCGTTATCTAATGAAATTGGGAGAGGATAGAGTTACTATCTTTTAAAATTATAGTCATGATGAAGAGAACTACTTTAATTTCTTATTTTGGGCATATCACATATTCTCTTTATATAAGAAAATTGACGTCGATGTGGAATTCCTCACCTTGGGCGACGCCTAGAGGTTTTAGGGTTTGTTTCTTCCATCACCATGGATAGGGCAAACTCTTACTAGAAGAGAGAAAAGCTCTTATAGGAAGAGAGGTTTATTTTTCTGTCGCTGTCTATTTTACTTGAGTTGTAGAATTTTTCACTATGGAGTAGTAAAACACCAAATAGAGAGAGCCTACTGAGCAAATATAGTGAGACTATTTCCCAATAAATAAACAAATGAAAACATAGCATTTCTCTATATTATGGGCATGATTCACAACAAAGTTTAAACTAATTCATAAGTGCTTATTTTATGTGTTTGTCCAATTCAGTATTATAGCATATACTAGTGATATGTCTATGTAGGGATCTAAGACTACAAAATTATATCTTGTTAACACCTAAATTGTAGTGAACCCATTTAATCATTCATTGCACAAGAAAATTAGGATTTGACCCTAACTCCTAGACAAAAAAATTGTGAATTTGCATTTGCATATTATTAGCATTTTTCATTCAATTACGTTTTGCATTCTAATTAGACTCGTGCTAAATGGGTTAAAATTAAGCAGAGCTTAATAAAAAATTATCTTGACCAAGCCCATGGGAGGATGGTTTGGCAAAGTTTAATGATGACTTATGGTGGCCGAAATTTACATGTGATGCGCACATGGAAGGTATCAAATTAGGAAAATAAAATCCTAATTCCTCACCCTCTTTCTCTTAAGGTTTAGGATAAATGAACACAATATATGTCATACATACTAAACCAACAAATAAAATCCTATACTAGATATTTGTTGAGTATCTACATTGTTCTATTGATGCTAATGTGACACTAATATCAATATATAAGTGATAAAATTTTGACTAACCTTCCAAAGCATCTATGTACGAAATTATATAAATTTAGAACCATATATTGAATGGTCATCATAACCTACCTCTTTGTAGGGAGGAAAATAAGTTTGGGGATATTGCCTAAAAGACAGGTCTACGACCCATTATTAGGCGCAGGCTCTTTCAAGCCCATACCTCGCGCAACATTACCTAATAACAATCAGCAACCAATATAATGTTAAATAAATTGCATTGGGAGGGCAAGCATCTAACATTACCAAATAAGGGTACGTCACCTCTAACTAAGCTAAAGGGAAACTATAGTCAACATATTGAAAGTGCGCAATCAAAAGCGTTCATTTTTAAGCACAATCGAAATCCTATGGTAAAGACATAAGGGCTTGTTCAATCTTGAGGACAATTTTCTTATCAAAGATTTTCGCATATTTGAAGATAAGGCAACCGGAAATGACTATTTTAAAGTTATTTCGAGGAATTTTAATTTTTTTTAAATTTTTTTGGTTTTTTTTTTTTTTTTATATTTACAAAGTTTCTAAATTTTTGAAGACTTAAAATTTTTTCTAATTTTTAATATTTTTGAATTTTTAAATAATTTTTGGAATTTTCAATAATTTTTAATTATTTTAATATTTTATTTTTTTCAAAATATATTTTTTAATATTTTCACATTTTCTTTAATCCGAAAATAGGGACGGGCTGGGCCCTAGGGCCCGGTCCGAACATGGGCTGCAACAAGCCTACAAGACGGGCCAAGGACAAAACGAGCCATTATAAAAGGCCCTAACCAACTAATAAACAAGCCCAATCCGAATATCACTATACAAAGCCCAGCCTGTACTGACTAGACCAGACAAGTCCAAATCCATCGGTCTAAATAAACCCGAATCTTATTAGACCAATTAAGCCTATGTCCTCTCTCCTTTTCTCCAAGCCATCTTCTTGCTCTTTGCTCATTACAAACTGAGAAGAGAGAGTCCACATGCACACCCATGGCTGTCTATGTAGCATGGACACGCGACACGGACACGTGACACGACATGACACGACACGCCGACACATCATTTTCAAAAAATAGAGAACTTCGACACGTTGGAACACGTTATTATTAAATAAATATTTTTATTTTTAATTAATTTGATTCAAATTCACAAATAAATAAATAAAGAGTTTACAATGAATTTATACTAATAATATTAATAAATCTATTCTTAGAAAATTTGAAAAACATATTCTTGATTAATGTGTAACCATATTTGGGAACATGTTTTTAACTTTAATAAAAATTATGGATAAAACTAATGACTAACAAAAAAAATAGAATCAACTTTATTTAAATAAATCTATGATATTCTATAATCATCAAAATTTATTATTATTTAACATTCAATATTTTTATATTTTAAAATAATTTTTTAACTCATTTATTTGTTTTTATAACAAAAATAACTTTACCGCTCAAAATTATTTCCCCCTCTTTTCTTTCTAAACTCTAGTCCCCAAAAATCGTTTCCCTCCCTATCTTCCCTCCCCCGTTTCTCTCTCCCCTATCCCCCACGCCACCCCCAAAATCTTGCCCTCGATTTCTTCCCTCCTCTCTCTCTCTCTCTCTTCCTCCCACGTCTCCCCTACTCTCTCTCCTCCCCCTTTCCCCTCGACAGCACTTGCTACCCGCCCCCATCAATCATCCCCAACCCATGCGCCCATCAATCACCCCCATCCCCCCCTTCGATTTCTTCCCCACGCCTCCCCCTCGGTTTATCTCTTCCCCACCCCACGCCACCTCCCTCTCCAACCCCGATTTCTTTCATCGTCATGCCACCTCCTCCCCGCCTGATTTCTTTCCATCGCCCCCACCACCCTCCCCCTCGCTAAAACCCTAACCATGGCCTCTTCTTCCTCCTCGTCACACAGCTCTCTCCCGGTCGCCTCATCACAGTTGCTCGCCAGAAGGGCCCTCTTTCGCATCTGCAGCCTCACCTTCGGCCCTCCATCACAACGTCGCAAATGTGGCCCTCTAGATTGCCTGCTCTTCCTCTGGCCCTCCCTTGCCTCCACCCTCCATAGCCATCCTCTCTCTCGGACACGTTCGTTGGAACGTGTCAAGAAAGGTTGACCACGTGTCGGGAATCCCGACACGTGTAGACCGCGTGTCCGAACGTGTCCGAGCGTGTCTGAGCGTGTCGGACACGTCACAACACGAAAGCTCCAGCAACGTGTCGGTGCATCATAGATGGCTGTGAAGAGACTCTACTCGTCGTTGACTGGTACAACCATCACCGGACCACCATAGCAAGCGACTTCCAGCCACCGGACAGCCGGTAATCTCCACCACTAGTTGCCTGGGGCTCACGCTTGCTGTCAAACCACAAATACAAAGAACATTCACGGGAATATGGCAAAGCACAAGAGGAACGTCAACCAAAATTCTAGGAGATTCGGACTTGGTAGAAATGAAATTTGACTAACAAATGTATTCGGCAATTAATAGGCATTTATGAATCCTTAGAATAAATCGGAATGCGGGACTAAAAGGAATGGTTTTAGTTCGGGCATTCCCTCGAACAGATGGTGAACACCGAAGATATCGAACATTTTTATAACTCGAACTCGGGTCTAAAACAAAAATATCACCAGGGAATGCTGATGCCGACTCAGTTAAAAAGAAATCCCTCAAGAACTAGAGACACCAAGTTCGGTTCCTTCTTAAAACAGAACAGGGCGAGGCAAAAAGGAGTTCATGGGAATGAGTTTCAATCGCGGAAATCCCTTCCTGGCTCGGAGTGGAAGCGTAACTTTGACACCTCGTCCACGTCGGGATCGTTAGAGATTGGAAGGAGACGAGACAGATCTGCGCTCAACGTTGTGATAATCTTTTCCAACTTCCGGGAAAAGAGATGGGATTTTTATCGTGGATTGCTTGACGGAGGGAGTTGAGTGGGAACGACGGGAAGGAGAAGTCTTGTGCAAGAGATGGGAGACGGGCTGGGCTCCTTTCTTGTCTTCTTGGGTTCAAGTTGTGGGCTCAAAGAATCAAAGAAAAATGGGCTGAAACAGAGGAAGGGAATTGGGGAAATGGGTTAAGGGGTGAGCCGAAAGTTTTAGATAAGTGGGCCGAACATGCTGGCCCGCTCGAAATCATTATTTTTTTTATCATATTCGTTCATATTTATTCGTCCTTTTTCATTCTTTTTTTTTTACTTTTTTTATATTTTTAATTCATTTTTATCCCTTTTTTTTTATAAATCTTTTTATATTTTTGTAAAATAAATGATACTTAAAATATCGACAAAAATTCGAATGCCAACACGATCTACATGAAACGAAATCATGATGGACAACAAACAAACAAATAGGGTCTTACCAAGACTGAACACTTAGCTTTCACCTCTTCCTTTCATGTGGTTTTGCGGTGGCTTGTGACGGAGAACTAGTCCTTGACAAGTTGGAAGTCGAGGCTGAGGTGCTCGAAGTTGCATGCGAGCTTGGATGGCCGTTTACACTTCCAAGTTGCATGCGAGCTTGGATGGCCGTTACCAAGACTGAACACTTAGCTTTCACCTCTAACCTATCTTTATGAATCTTTCTTTACTCTCTTTCACCCTCATTCGATCTCATATTTGCCTACTCCGTGCTTTGACCTCAAATTGGATGTGAGTTTTCCTAGATTTGGTCAACTATAAACGTGTTTTAGTAATATAGATAAGATAGGATATGAGTCATAGATTTGTATTGTATGAAAATGGGTTAAAATATGTTAAATAGATCATCCATACTCGATTTGACTTAATCGTTTAACATGTTGATTCATTACAAATGAACGTTGTGAATATTTATCAAACTGAGACCTTTGGTAATGAACTTTAAAATGAATAACTACTGATAATACCAAATTGAGGATTTCCGTGCGATATCTTCACTTGCGTGTGTTCGACCTCCACATTGATTTCTTCCTCAGCTCTCAACCATGCACGTGTGCCTCCGACGCTAAACTTGAACCTTCAGCGAGAGAGAGAGAACCAGCTTTGAGGAGTGGAGGGACCTCTCATGGGCCGTGGGCCAAGGTCAAGCGTTTGATGGACTTGGGCTGCTGGGCTGAGAATGAGCCAATTGGACCTGGTTTTCTGGACGGGCTGGAGAGTGATGACCCGAATTGACTTGGCTCTAATTAGACCAATTGGCTGATGCGCCTGGGGTGATTTTAATGGGCTGCACTTGTGGTTTAATGATATTTTGGTGCTTTACTTGTTATTTATATTTTTTAATATTCTTTTATTTCGTTCTTCTCTTCTATATTATTATTATTATTATTATTTACAAAAAATATGCATATTGAATTTGTCGGAAACAATTTAGATGTCAACGGATTCTTTTAGTTAAATAGAATGGTTTGATGATAAAGCAAATACTTAGGAGCATATTACATGTTACTGAGTCAATCGATTATTTATTTAGAGATGATAATATAGGATTTTGACAATTGGTTCAACCATGGAAGCCTATTCTACCGAACTTTCTCATTAAACATTCTAAATGGTAGTTTAAAAAGTCGCATTTTGTTACTAAATTAGACACTTTAGGCAAGTTATTGAAATAACAATGGACACTTTCATTGCCAATACATTATAGGATAAGAGAAGCCAACACGTACATGTAATGTCCAATAGAAAATATTTTGAAAAGCATCTACCTTTCCTTATATTGTCTGCGATTAGACAATAAGCGGTATCAATCATAGTCCTTACATGAGAAGAGAATGAGGGGGAAATTATTGTCAACTAATAGTACAAAGTTTGACGATGTTGAGGCATTTAAGTTTAGTATCTAAAGTTGTTGAGGTATGTACCTCTCTTAATATACATTTGTAAGCTTGACGTTTATTGCTACGTTGGACACCCTTCATCTACATGATTAGAAAGTCCTTGTTCTGTAGATAATGTGCCTTGCTCATTGTTTATATCGTCGTTTTTGCTGAAGTCTCTTGACGGACTCAAAGGGAAGTTAGTGTTTTCTGAAGTTTCAACAGCTTCATTGCCACCATCATTTGTATTTCTATCTTTGGCTTCCCTAGAAGTATACGGATTGAGGTCCCTTTGGTAAAATCTTCTTCCCAATGCAACAATTTTCTCCTGCAATGAACCTGAAGAACTTGTTACTTCATGCCAACTTTTTTTAACGAACATGACCATGAAAATGAAGAGAGGTAGAATTGCAGCAGCTCCAGCAATCAAGAATAGGCCCCAGAAACTGTCAAGATCCAAGCTGTTGGAAGAAATCGAGTTAGTTGAATCCAAGCAATTGGATTTCGATGGGAACCATGTGTTTTCGATTTCAATCATTTTAGGCCCTTCAGTTATGTTAAGGATTGCTTGCGAAATATCTGGTACTAGCGGAGACCCTTTGGGGAAAATCTGTAAACCAAAAGCAAGACATGAGATATTTCAATCAAAGAAATAATGAATAAATCTGGTAATTGGAAATTTTGAGGGTTTTCTTTTTTGGGCTATGATTGAGAGGTTGAGGACTTACGAAGCCAAATCCAGCAGTTTTGAATGTCGGGATCATGGTATATTTATTGCAATATTGAGAATAAACAAGTTTAATGTAGGGGATTTCATCAAATGCTGCTGCAATCCCGCCCTTTGCACTTCCCTTGGAAAGAAGCGTGTTGCATTCTTCAGGAGACTGATAATATATAAGTCTCGAATCATCGAACTTCATTTGCTTTAGCATTCCATAAACGAAAGAGCCGTGCTGGAAACCCACTTTTTCTCCACTCTTTAGAAGCTGATCAATATTAGCCATAGTTGGTTGAAGATTTTGCACCACCAAAAGAGAGCTCAAACTTGCCGTATAACTTTGCGTTAGTATAAGTACCACAAAAAACCACACGATCACAACAAATCTGGTTAGGTTGCTAAATACTCTCTCCCCTGCAATCCAAATTAAGATAAAGCATCTAAATTTTTTAAGAACGATATGGAAATTGTAATGTTCAATTGATTATTAAAGTAAGGGGTGATTACTTTGTGCAAAGACCATGATTGAAAATGAAAACCAGAAGCTCGTGCCAACTTGATGCGCAGCTGGACCCCTGAATTCTTCATTAATCTGGTGTTCGAGAATCCACACGACTAGTGCTATAAACACAAAGAAGCATCCGGTCGTTAACCAAAGGTCCCAAGTGAGTGGCTTCAAGAAAACCCAAGCATTCTTGTTCTTTCTGTCCTTGTATGGCACAAGCATTGCAACCCCCGATTCGGTGTATGGTAAGGTGAAGTCTATGTATAATGATCTGTTCGCAATGATTGTTGTATCACCCACCACTGCATCATAATTCTGTTCCAACAAAAGGAAGGAGAATGTTTTTTTTGTCAACCACATGATAGCATAGTAAGTTTCAACATGTATTCCAACGAAATCAAGGACTTGCTCACCTTATAAAATACTTGATCGATCATGTCATTGTAAGCACTTCCCGCGGTCCTTCCATCAGTGGAGGCAAATGGAATAAAGTCATAAGCCACAGCATAAGGCAATTTTTCAATGACGGCTTGAAAGATGTCAATGCAGTATCCGGTGACTTGGAATGTATTTGTGATTGGATCTCGAGTCACGGTCACAAATTGAAAGAAACTGTCGCTCACGGGGACTAAAATTTTCAACCTCTTCCCATTTGTGGGAATCTCCCATCCCTTAGGAACAGAGGTTGAATCTCCTGGCCATATTATTGATCCGATATTAGTGGAATATTTGCTTGTGCTGAATGAATACAAATCTCTTACCAGCCCATTTTCTAGCGTCCAAAACCCAATCCCTCTTGCTGCATTTCCATTGATATTAACGATTTGGAACACAGTCGACTCTAGCTGCCCATCGATGAGTCTAAAATTTCCAGTGAGGCCTGCGAATGTCATATCGGCTAGTTCTTGGAGAAGTTTCTGACCATTTTGAGAGACCCCACACTTGTCGAGATCTGTTGTATCTGTCGAAGCATTCAACATCTGGTAGGTAAAATTCGTCGCACCCATTTCCTCAACGGCCATTGCCAAAGCCCAAGCAGCGTCATAAGCCCGGTATCCGAAAATGTTCAATGTAGGATTATGGACGGAAGGATTCTCTCGTTGGAATTTCATCCTCCATCGGACCATGAAGTTGTCTAGGTTTCGTGTGTCCGGGATATAAGTCTTGATGCCCAGTACTCCTTGCATCGAACTAGCGACAATAGATGAATCCACAGAACTCAGTAGGTCGGTGATTCCATTAGTCATGATCCACACATAACCTTCTCTCATCATTCCCACCTCGTTTGCTTTGGCAAATAGCCGAGAACCAAGGGTAGGTAACACGTGCACGATGAAGACCCTTGTTTGCATCGTCATTAATTTGTAGAGTTCCTGCAGGATTTGATCGTCCGTGGCTGAAGGAGAAATGGGGCTCCTATAGGGCACTCGCGTGTTGACTTCTTCCAAAGCTATGGTAAGAGAAGGTATAATGCCTGCTCCGAACTCGTTGTCCACATATATGAGGACCACTTCTTTCCAGCCAAAAGCTTGAATGACTGCGCTTATGGCATTCACTTGGGACGAGTCAATTTGCGCGGCTCGAAGGAAGTATGGACTCCGAAGAGAACTAAGGGCAGGACTAGTGGCAGAAAAAGAGACGATGGGCACATGAGATTTGTCTCCGAGGTGAATGAGGAAGTCTGCTTGCGCTGAACCTTGAGGGCCTATTATGGCTTGGACTTGCTTATTCTTTATCAGATCAAGTGCTGCACGGATGAACAAGAAAAGACGGTGAAACAATAATGTTAAGTCAGATAATAATATAAATACTTAGTGGAAAAGGCATTGTATTGATCAGAACTCAATTAAAACTTGATGCAATATCATAAAAAATAGAAATGTTTAAGAAAAAGGAAACATAGGAAGTTGAAGTTGGGAAAGAACTCGTACTTGATATTATTTAAACAGTATGTGTTTACTAATAATTAAAACTTCTCCATTTTCTCCGTTTATTATAGTGATATTGACCCATGTTAATAAAATGTTTATGGAGTTGAATGTATCACTGGAGCTTTTTTCATTATGACTAGACTCCTAATTCAACATGTCCTTGAGATGATACAATGTAAATTCCTCCAACACAGGTAACCGAAACCTCTTATTTTCAAGTATATATGAAATTATACTCACGAAACATAGACGAACCTTCCCATTTGGATCTAACGTAATTTCAGACATGAACAGTTGTATGCAAATGCAAAATTTATTAATGTCAAGAAAGCGCACTTTAATTAAGTAACCTGCAGATTCATGAAATTATTTTACTACGTGGAGGGAATCGAGGCCGCGCCTCCATTTTTACCAACTGAAACCAACCCATGAGGTTGTTGAAAGATTTAATTTATTAAGCATAGTGCAGGTTTTCGGCTGTCGCCTTAGATGTCGTTTGGCATATGATATTGCAAACAAAGCAGAAACTAATTCTTTCGAAAGAAGTAATGTCAAGAACCAACAGGAGGATAAAATGGCTCAGGACGATCAAGTTGATTCGTTAAGTTGACCTCTTTATCTCATGCCATTTGAAAATCCACTCTAGAATCCAATTCCCAAGTCTATGGATTTTATGAGGACAAACATTTGTGATGATGATGATGATGATGTTTATTTTACCAAAAAAAAAAAAACCTTTGTGATGTTTATAATATATGTCAAGCCTCTCAACATCCATATTAAACTCCTTTCATTTAATGACAATTATTTGGTTGAACTTCAAACCTAAGTTGTTTTATTTGACCATCAAAACACCATTTCCCAGGAAATAATTAATCGCTAACTCAACTCGATACCAAATAGTTATACATGGCTCAACTGGAGCAAAAAATAGTATAATTATGTAGAGATGTGTTCTATGTACATATTTTCCCAAAGATAAATTTTAAATTTTCTTTATCAACCATCTCCGCAAGAATGATCATATTTCTAACCTGAAAAGCACAATAATGTTAGGCTCTTTTTCCGAAACTGTGGCTATATAGCATTTGTCTTTAGCGAGACAATTTCTAATAGGGTTCACTTATCATATACATGTAGACATAATTTTATTAATTTATACTACACTTACGCGGGCAAGAGTCACAGGAGAGCTTTATACTCTTCAATAATAGAGCAAGCAATAGTAGTCCAATATTTCCCCATCCAAGATCATAAACAAGAATCCTGTTCGCATGTCTTTATTGAGATGAAACTTTGTATCCACAAATTTATGTACATATGTTTATTTTGGCAAAATATGAGATGATAGAGAAGGTGGACTTTTCTCTCTTGAATCTTTGAGATCAACTTCATGTCATCTTTGATCCTATAATAAGATGATAAGGACTTCGTTTTCACGATGATAAAGAGCTCTTTTAATATATTGCAGTCGTTAAATTTGAAAGGGGAAAGAAAATTATAAACAAGGCAGCTAAGAGAGTGAATACAGATTGGTGACAAACAGTTCGTGAGGATGAGGAAAAATCTTGGTCTCTTTCTTTTTTGGTAAACTTAAGCTTGGTCGTTCCTTCATGGAGCTTCGGAAATTGTTGCTTGAACAATCTCTGCTACGAGAATGCATATTACTTTGAATGGAACACTCAAATGTCGTTGTGTCTTTGAAAACTTAGCTGGGGATTCTTTTCACTTTTCAAATATATAGAAGCTGAAATTTTCATATGATTGCCAAATAAGTCGTTGAGAACAATAATTGGTTTTTTCTTGCATCACACAAACAGATACATGAAACAGTTTATGCTCTTCCGCAATATGTGTATTAACCCAAGACCAATCCCCTTCGAAGTTCAAGCAGAGATTTAGCCCCATAAAATTCGGTAGAAAGAAAAGAATAACCAAAACAATATTCAACACGATCAACAGAAGTACAAAAATGCTAACCCAAAAGCTGGTGCCATCGTATATTTCTGGTCAAGCATCGTGACCAGTCAGTATGTTAGAGAGAGAGAGAGAGAGAGAGAGAGAGAGAGAACCTGCAGCAGCGGTGGCAACCTCATCTCGTTTGGAGTCTCTAACGTTGAGGACGAGCCTAGTCTTGTAGGAAGGGTTGGAACTATAAAAATCAGAGAGTGACATGTTAATGCAGGTCAATCCCATCTGACCCACCTGCGTCTCCAGATCAAGGATCACCCCAACGTTCACCGCGATCGTTGTTGGATTGCTGTTGTTGCTGCCCTGCGCCACTGCTGGGTGAGTGCCATCGCTCAAGGTGACGACAATCGGGAAAAGGGAGAGAGCCAAAAATAGGAGCTTTTCAGCATCGAACGAGGTTCTTGGAGGAATCATTGAAAAGGGTTTTGCGAAAAGGCAAATGTGTGTGTGATAGAGAGAAAAGAAGAGAAAGGAAAAAGGGGTGGGGGGTTGGTTGGAGGATATGATGATGGCTACGATGCATTTATATTGGAGAAGAGCTTTGAACAAGTAAGACCAAGCGTGGAAAGTTTCCATTCAAGGATTGCTGTGCACGACCGTGACCTCCAGTAGTACCGATAGTTCATGGTTTTTTCTAACTTCTTTCATACTCCTATTGTCTTTCGTAGAAAGTTCATATAGCCTTGTGTCACGGGCCGAGAGTTTCCTTGGCTTCAAAACGACCCGTGCGGCGCCTGGCGTGCGGAATTCGCCAGGCCAGCCTTCCTCCTCTATAGTTGTTCCATGAACAATACGGTGAATGATTCTTCGTACGAGATCCTACCATACCCAGCTTCGCTTGGGTGTCTAGTCCATCGAGTGAGGCAACAGATCTCTTTAGGCTCAGCAACTGATTTCGGCCTGCCATGGCCTCGTCAGGAGAGCAGCATCAGCTCCCGACCAGTTTGTGCACAGGAGGCCAACCTCGCCTTCAGAACTCATAAGTAATATAATCTTTCTATTCTAGAACTCCTAGCACCAATTGTATTGACGCCACTCCCATGGACCAGTTGTGTTTGTCCATTTTGCCTCTTCACTCTTCACTCGATAACCCCAAGCACCACTCACAAGTGTCACGAGTACGGGAGGATTCACGGACCGTGACACTTGTCTATTCTTCAGTAAGCCCAAACATCTATCTCCTTCTTCTATTATGCGGAGAAGTCTAGATAGCTCTGTTTGAAAGGTTTTCATAGTTGGTTCCAGTCATGCTAAAATTAGGATAATTTGTTTCCTCCATATTATTGATTTTCTAGTATGCTTTCTCTTAATACTTTTTCCATCTCACCTCTGCCAACGACCAACAACCTTCTATTCAAAGCTTTTTACCACATTGGCTTGCGCATTTGGCATACTAAAAAATAATAAAGTAATTGGAGTTATATATATAAGGGCCTCACAATATAAGGCCTTCACAGCTGAGGGCAAGGTGGCCTGGGCGAGGATTTCACGACCAGTGAGGATTGCCAGTGATACTCGCTAGCTCTAAAGAAAAAAATAAGCAAAAATAAAAAATTCAAAAAATAATAATAGTAATAAACATATTTAAAAATATTATAATAATATTTTTCGATGGTCATGTTGGACAACCAGTAGCCACGTCAGCTTATCCGGTAGGACAAATCGGAAGTGGCACTCAAGTGATTGATTTTTCAAATTTGTGGCATTCAAATAAGCAAAAAATAAAAAAAAAGTTTTAGCACCTAAGATTTTTTTTTTTTTGGTCAGTTAGCACCTAAGATAACATCATACAAAAGTATTGGCATTTGAAATGTACTTAAACCCTGAAGTTAGGCTTTCTTTCCAAAAATAAAACTATGCAGCATGTGTATTTTGTGACTCGATTTCTAACACAGTTCATTGATCATCTATATGTAGACGTAATTTTATAAAGGTTTACTACGTTATAGCGGGACAGGAGTCACAGGGGAGCTATATATTCTTCAAAGAAAAGAACAGACAATAGTAGTCCTACATTTCACCCTCCAAGATCATAAAACAAAAATTCTCTCGCACATTTTTATCAAGATGAAACTGGGTCCACAAATTTATGCACATATATACGTTGGTGAACTATCACATGATAGGAAGGTGGACTTCTAATTTAAAGATCACAAGTTTACCGACACCAACAATATTGAGGAGTTATTATATGGTCTGTAGATCATTTTGATCAATATCATCTTAACCAGTAATTAAGTAGGTCCTACCATTAGCCCGAACGATTGATGCCTGAGATGTATTTGGTCTATATGATGCATAAACCATACACGCTTGTTTCAATGGTGCTACACCCTCTAACTACCAAAAAAAAAAAAAAAAAAAACCCAAGAAATGGTTTAATAGATTAAAGATTTTCGATTTGGGGTGACTGAAATAACTACCTCCATCAGGATATTATAATTGGATGGTTCCTAAAATTGTTTCTTGCAATATCGTTTTCTTGGTATAGCTTTCTGAAGAGTAAACTCCAAGAATTGAAAGGAATAAATGAAACAAATGGTTCCAAGGTCAAACGTTACGCTCAAAGACCAGTGTTTTCAAATTTCAAGAAGCACCGCGTGGCGTGGATGGAACAAAACCCATAAATACTGTCAAGCTAAGCGTCAAATTGTCAGTCTCACACGGCCGCATGACTGGGGTGGACGTGTGAAAGATATCAAATTGAATCTTAACCAAAATAAACTTCATCAATCAACGGAAGGATAAAAGGTAGAGAGAGAACTGCAGCAGCAGCAGCAACCTCTTCTCCTTTTGAGTCTCTAACGTTGAGGATGAGCCTGGTCTTGTAAAAAGGGTTTGAACTATAAAAGTTAGAGATAGACAAGTTAACCCAGCTCAATCCCATCTTACCCACCCACGTCTCCAGATCAACAATCACCCCAACGTTCACTGGGATCGTTGCGGCACTGTTGTTGTTACTACTTTGCGCCACTGCTAGCTGAGGACCGTCGCTGGAGCACACAATGATGGCTAAAATGGAGAGAGCCAAAAAGAGGAGCGTTTCAGCGTCGAAAGAGATTCTTGGAGGCATCATTGAAGAGGGTCTCGGGAAAAAGCAAGTGTATGTTTGTGTGAAAGAGAGACATGAAGGATGTGATGACGGGGGCGATGAATTTATAAGGGAGAAGAGCTTTGAAAAGTAAGACAAAGCATGGAGATCTTCCATTCAAGGATTGCTCGACATGGGCGGGTCCACCTGAGCGTACGTACCATGCAAAGAGATAAGATGACCTCCGGTAGCATTCACACTTCAAGTTTTTGTTTTTCAATTTTTAATTTTGTATGAAGAATACTAACAATTCCTTAACGTCAGGATTGTTTATACCATCATTTTTTTGCTGCTATTTCCATCTCGTTTTAAACAACTGATGATGGAACTTTGTCCGAGAGCTAGAAACTACTCGGACTTAAGACTAGGAAATGTATGGTCTCCGATATGATGTACATGCGATGCATCATGTAGTAATTTCTTATGCATTTCCAATTCTAATATGGAGGGTCTTGATCAAGAGACTGTTGGTGTGTCTGAACTAGAGCTGACCATCCATCATACACGAATTTTGTTCGTGCATGTGCACGTATTCGTGTGAAGTGGTCAGCAATTTGCTGACCATTTCCACTTTAATTAATCAATTAATTAATTAATAATTAATCAATTCCCTTAATAAGAAATAACATAATCCTTATATGTACAATTGGGGTACGTTAACATATATCCACTTCGGACATGCGTGTGCATCATATGCAAGTAGGCTCGTGACTATAATACAAATTAAATTAAATCTCATTTAATTTAATTTCAAACTGACTCAATTCGATTGTAGTAATTGCAAACACATTTGCAATTATATTTCTCTCTTGTTCCACGTTATCCTAATTGTTTATGGTGTGTGACATCCCTAGGTTCATCACTAAGCTGGTAGTAAGACTTGTACTAACACATTAGTACTCCCACAAGATTTAATTGTCCCGATTAATCTTTGGGTCTTACAAGCCATGATTGACATCTAGCAATATGTCATGGCTACCCAAATAGTGTGAATATTTTAAGAACATAATGAACCTGTCAGCTTTGGCTACAGTGTAATTCAATCCCTCTGTCTTACTATGTCCCGATCAAATAAAAACCATGGAATATTAGTCAAGTCATTAATTCGATCATATGCACAAATCTAATTGACATGCATTTTATTCGAGACATAAACAATTTATTCTCGGTTACAACCCCGGCCGAGGATTTCAATGCAATGTCACAATTAGATCGCATAGGACATCATTATCATACCTTGCATATAACAAGGAGACATATTTCATATTGCGCACACATGTAACTTCATATATGAACAAACTATGACCATCAAGTATAAAGACAGATCAACTGTTAAATTATGTCTCGAGTTTTCGCTGGAAAAGAGGAAATATAAAATAAATAAATGGGCACACGGTATACAAATTCCTTCTTTCGGAATTGTCGCTAAAAGATGTTATCCACGGTGGGCCCAGGTTTCCTATTTCTTTTGAATCCTTGCACTGCCGAATTCCTTATTGCGAGAAGTCCCTGCGCGTGACGAATTCCTTATGGCAAGAAGTCCCTGCGCGTGAAATTGAAGTAGGTGGGCCCAGGTCAAACTTTTTTGACCTGGGCACACACATATATAACAGAAGATGTATTTTTTTTGTAAGGCGCGCGGCTGAAGAACCCTACGAGAAAAAGACGCACGCCGAAGACCTACGAAGCAAGGAGCCGCACGTCCGTGCCGTTTGCTGAAGCCCTACGAAGAGGATACGTACGTGAAGACGCTGTTCTTGTTTGACGTACGTAGAGCATTTCGTTTGAGCTTTGAATGCGCGGTAATTTTGTGCCGTGAGTTTATACCTAAGCGAGTTGTTATTTATACACTTAGGGTTTGGGGTTAAATTTAGGTGCGGGAAACACTTGAGCGATTGAGCGATTGTAAACTATGATTCTCCGATTTTAGTGAATTATTTGCAGCTGGCTCTCCCCATGGACGTAGGTATCGATACTCAGACCGAACCACGTAAATTTCTGGTGTCCTTATTTTTCTCGTTTATTTTTCTGGCGATTTCGCGTTGACTTAATTGCAAGATCCTGTCGTTTCCGCGTATTATATCCCAACAATTGGTATCAGAGCTTAGGGTTGGATTTCTTGATTCTGATTTGGGGCTTTTGCTTGTCTGATTATTATCTGGAAATTCTATTATTGCAATTATGTCTGAGAGGAAATCTGAGATTGAGAAGTTTGATGGGAGAAATAACTTTGTGTTATGGAGCATCAAGATGCGGGCTTTATTGACAACACAAGGTTTGGCCAAGGCACTGGATGGTGAAGATGAGTTGCCGATTATAATGAAAGCCTCAGAGAGGGTAGAGCTTATGCAAAAAGCAAAGAGCATGATCCTATTAAATTTGTCGGATGAGGTTTTACTAGAGGTTATTGAGGAGAAGGATGCCGTAGCATTATGGGCAAAACTTCAAGCACTCTATGTGAAGAAAGGTTTGAACAATCGCTTGTATTTGCTGAAAAGGATGTTTCAATTTAGATATACTGAAGATACGTCTATTAGGACCCACCTAGATGAATTTAATAAACTCACGTTGGATCTGAAGAACGTTGGTAAGATACTTGATGATGAAGAACAGGGCATGATGTTGTTAGCCTCTTTACCAGAGTCATGGGAGCACTTTACTGATTCGCTGTTGCAGGGGCGTACTACAATTACCTCAGAAGAGGTAAAGTCCGCCTTATTCTCTAAGGAGTGGCAGAGACAGTTGCAAGATGACGGTCTGGCGAAAGGGACAGCGCAAGCACTGATGATTCGGGGTAGAGAACAATATCGAGAGCCTAGCAGCAGTAGAGGTAAAAGCATATCAAAATCACGCAATAGAAAGTCCAAAGGACGCGTGAAGTGCTTTGAGTGTCACGAGGAGGGGCACATCAGGAGAGATTATCCAAAGCGGAGAAATAAAGTTGATAAGCAAAATGCTACAAGTAGTGTGGCAAACGTTGCTGAGGGGAGCACTAGTGATGCAGAATCTGTCTTATGTGTGACTGCTACTTCGTCAGGAGACGAATGGGTGCTAGATTCGGGGTGTTCTTATCACATGACGCCTCATAAGAACTGGTTTACTACTTACCAAGCTGCAGATGGTGGTAGGGTTCTTTTGGCGAATAATGCAGTCTGTAAGGCTATGGGGATAGGGACAATTCGAACACGATGGGGTGGTGCGCACATTGACAGATGTGAGGCATGTACCGGAGCTCAAGAAGAACCTTATTTCTCTAGGGACACTCGATGACATCGGGTGTAGGTACACCGCTGAAGGTGGAGTATTGAAGATCTCTCGAGGTGCTATGACAGTGATGAAAGGGAAGAAAGTGAATACTCTCTATCATCTACTGGGAGAGACCGTGACTGGAAGTGCTGCTGTTTCATCAGGTGAGTCAGACTCTAACTTGACTCAATTATGGCATATGCGTTTGGGGCACATGAGTGAGGCAGGTATGACGATGCTGAGTGAAAGGGGGTTGTTGAGTGGTCAGAAAACAGGAAAGCTGGACTTATGTGAGCACTGCATCTATGGGAAGCAGCACCGAGTTAAGTTTACAACAGCTATTCATTCGATCAAACGACCAGTTGAATATATTCATTCAGATGTCTGGGGCCCGTCTTCGGTTCCTTCGAAAGGAGGTGCCCGATATATGCTGACTTTTATCGACGATTATTCGGGGAAGGTATGGGTATATTTTTTGAAGCACAAATATGACGTGTTTGATCGGTTCAAGAAATTTAAGGCATTGATTGAGAAGCAGTCTAATAAGCAAATCAAGTGCCTGAGAACCGATAATGGCATGGAGTTCTGTGGTAAAGATTTTACCGAGTTCTACGAGAAAGAAGGTATTGTAAGACACCACACGGTACCTGGGACACCACAGCAGAATGGCGTGGCAGAACGGAAGAACAGAACTTTGCTTGAGCGAGCTCGATGCATGCTTTCGCATGCAAGACTTGGCAAGGAATTTTGGGCCGAAGCAGTGAATATGTCATGTTACCTGGTAAATCGATCTCCATCGTCTGCTATCGAGTGGAAGACTCCTGAGGAAGTATGGTTGGGGAAACCTGTTGATTATTCCGGATTACGAATATTCGGATGTCCTGCGTATGCTCATGCGAGTGATTGTAAGCTTGAGCCGAGGGCGAAGAAGTGCATATTTCTGGGTTATGCACATGGGGTGAAAGGCTACCGGTTGTGGTGCACCGATCCCAGATCACCCAGTTTTCTAATCAGTAGAGATGTGATCTTCGACGAGACTGCAATGCTTCAACAGAGGAGTTCTGAGACACAACCAGCAGAGAAGACAGATCATGGTGTCATAAGTGAGGTGGAGCTTCAGGTGGAGACTCTGGAGACCTCGAAGGTAACAGAGGTTGAGACTACAGATGAAGCCGCAGTTCCTGAAGTCGGTGATAGTGAACAACCAGCAAAGCCGCAGCAGACTATAGCCGCAGATAGAGAGAGAAGGCAAATTAAACCACCGGTACGTTATGGTTATACAGATATTGCTTATGCATTGACTGTAGGAGATGAGGTGGAGATAGATGAGCCTTCGTCTTACTCTGAGGCGATAGCTAGTTCGGAGTCGTCGTAGTGGCTAGGGGCTATGAGTGAAGAGATGGAATCTCTCCATCGAAATCAGACATGGGAGCTGGTCAAAGTACCCAAGAGCCAAAAGATTGTTGGAAATAAATGGGTCTTTAAACAGAAAGAGGGCATTCCCGGTGTTGAGGCAGCGAGGTATAAGGCAAGACTTGTGACGAAGGGATATACACAGCGTGAGGGCATTGACTACAATGAGGTGTTCTCTCCTGTGGTAAGACATACTTCTATTCGTGTTTTACTTGCCTTAGTTATTTCGCAGGATCTCGAGTTAGAGCAGCTAGATGTGAAAACTGTGTTTCTTCACGGTGAGTTGGAGGAGCAGATTTACATGAGGCAACCAGAGGGATTTGCTATTCCGGGTAAGGAAGATCATGTTTGCTTGTTAAAGAAATCTTTGTATGGTCTGAAACAGTCTCCTAGGCAGTGGTATAAACGTTTTGATGCTTTTATGGCTAGTCAAGACTACTTGAAAAGTCAGATGGACAGCTGCGTTTACTTTAGGAGATTGGAGAATGGTTCTTTGATTTATCTACTCTTATATGTTGATGATATGCTGATAGCAGCTAAGAATATGTCTGATATTGATGTGCTGAAGAGACAGTTAAATGCTGAATTTGAGATGAAAGATTTAGGTGCTGCAAAGAAAATTTTGGGTATGGAGATTTTGCGTGACAGGACTGCAGGAGTTTTTCGTCTGTCTCAAAAGAAATACACTAAGAAGATTGTGGCACGTTTTAACATGCAGTCGGCAAAATCTATAAGTACACCTTTAGCGAAGCACTTTAAACTTTCAGATAAATTATCACCGCAGACTGAGGAGGAGGAGGAGCATATGTCCCGTGTTCCTTATTCTAGTGCCATGGGTAATATTATGTATGCTATGATGTGCACTAGGCCTGATACTTCACAAGCTGTGAGCGTGGTTAGTCGCTATATGAAGCGTCCTGGTAAAGCTCATTGGGAAGCTGTGAAGTGGATCCTCAGATATTTGAAGGGGACAACAGCCGTGGGTATAGTATACTGGAGGGACAGCAATGGCAATGAGACCACTGGTTTTGTGGATTTGGATCATGCCGGTGACTTGGATGATTGCAGGTCTTTAGCAGGGTACATGTTTACGCTAGCGGGTGGTGCAGTTAGTTGGAAAGCATCCTTATAGGATCACATTGCCTTGTCTTCGACTGAGGCAGAGTACATGGCATTAACTTTTGTAGCGAAAGAGGCGATATGGTTACAAAGTTTGCTCTCGGACTTTGGGTTAGAACATAAAAGTGTGGATATACACTGTGATAACCAAGGTGCGATATACTTGGCGTATAATCCAGTTTATCACAAGCGAACGAAGCATATCAACATCAGGTACCACTTCATTCGAGATGTCTTAGCTAAGGGTATTGTTATTGTTAAAAAGATTGCTACAGCAGATAACCCGGCAGACATGATGACTAAGTCTGTTTCTGTGATGAAGCTCAAGCTTTGCTTGAGCTCTATTGGCATCTGTGGAGAGTGAGCGCCCGTCAGGGCATTGGGAGAGCAGCATGGATGATGAGCACTATAACTTGGTTTCAAATATCGAGCCAAGGTGGAGAATTGTTAAATTATGTCTCGAGTTTTCGCTGGAAAAGAGGAAATATAAAATAAATAAATGGGCACACGGTATACAAATTCCTTCTTTCGGAATTGTCGCTAAAAGATGTTATCCACGGTGGGCCCAGGTTTCCTATTTCTTTTGAATCCTTGCACTGCCGAATTCCTTATGGCGAGAAGTCCCTGCGCGTGACGAATTCCTTATGGCGAGAAGTCCCTGCCCAAGAAATTGAAGTAGGTGGGCCTAGGTCAAACTTTTGACCTGGGCACACACATATATAACAGAAGATGTATTTTTTTTGTAAGGCGCGCGGCTGAAGAACCTTACGAGAAAAAGACGCACGCCGAAGACCTACGAAGCAAGGAGCCGCACGTCCATGCCGTTTGCTGAAGCCCTACGAAGAGGATACGTACGTGAAGACGCTGTTCTTGTTTGACGTACGTAGAGCGTTTCGTTTGAGCTTTGAATGCGCGGTAATTTTGTGCCGTGAGTTTATACCCAAGCGAGTTGTTATTTATACACTTAGGGGTTGGGGTTAAATTTAGGTGCAGGAAACACTTGAGCGATTGAGCGATTATAAACTCTGATTCTCCGATTTTAGTGGATTATTTGCAGCTGGCTCTCCCCGTGGACGTAGGTACCGATACTCGGACCGAACCACGTAAATTTCTGGTGTCCTTATTTTTCTCGTTTATTTTTCTGGCGATTTCGCGTTGACGTAATTGCAAGATCCTGTCGTTTCCGCGTATTATATCCCAACATCAACGACCCGGCATTATGTGCACTCGTGAACCATAGTTGTTCAATACACAAGTTAACACTATGCCTCAGGTCTAAGGATTATTTACACAAGACCAAAGCATGAACAATTAGACATTGACCATGCTAAAAGCTTCCATGTCGCTAATCGTTCCATATGCGTCACGTTCAGTGAATTTGTCTAATACAAACACCTGTGTTCTAACTCAGGCATCATAATACCCAATGACATGTGACTCATCATTCCCTTAAGTATCCAATACTTAATGGCGAAGTTAAGAACACACCAGTCTCAACAGGATTATTAATATCCACTTAATAATCCATCGACCGGGAACGATTTAAAGATTCAATCTAACCATGAACCCGTCACATATATTCTAGACGTCTCAAGGATAGGTCTAGTTGCAACTGATCTTATGGAATCATTCATCAATATAAAATAATTGGACAAATGAATAAATACGCCATTGCCATTAATTAAATAGTAATAATAAAAGTACAACCGAAATCCCTAATATGTAACCATTACATAGTAGCTTTAGGGCATACATCCAACAATCTCCCACTTGCACTAAAGCCAACTTGTCTGGTACCTCAAACTCATTTTGTCAATATGTCTTTCAAAAGAAGACTGAGGTAAGGCCTTAGTGAAGGGATCTGCCACGTTTTCTACTGAGGCAATTTTCTGCAAGGTGATATCACCTCTCCCAACAATTTATCTGATGAGATGGAAGCGTCTCTCGGTGTGCTTGGACTTTTGGTGAGACCTTGGTTCCTTAGCTTGAGCTATAGCCTCATTGTTGTCACAAAACAATATAATCGGTTGCTCAATCGAAGGAACCACTCCAAGTTCATAAATAAACTTCTTCATCCAAGCGGCTTCCTTTGCTGCTTCAGAAGCAGCTACATACTCTGCCTCAGTGGTGGAATCGGCAGTTATACTTTGTTTGGAACTTTTCCAACTAACTGCACCACCATTGAATGTAAAGACAAACCCAGACGTAGACTTATAATCATTAGGATCCGATTGAAAATCAGAATCAGTATAAGCTACAACTTTAAACTCTCCTTCTCCATATATCAAGAATAAATCTTTAGTCCTTCGCAAGTACTTAAGAATATTCTTGACTGCTATCCAGTGCTCTTCTCTTGGATCAGACTGATATCTGCTAGTAATACTTACAGCATGCGCAATATCAGGTCTAGTACATAGCATAGCATACATTATGCTTCCAATGGCGGATGCATATGGTATCTTTGCCATCCGCTCTCTTTCTTCAGAAGTGTTGGGACACATCTCCTTAGAAAGACGGATCCCTTGCCTAAAAGGCAATAATCCTCTCTTGGAACATTGCATGTTAAACCGTGTTAACACTTTGTCTATGTACGTAGATTGTGAGAGGCCAATCAATCGTCTTGATCTATCTCTATAGATCTTGATACCTAAAATGTAGGTTGCCTCTCCTAAATCTTTCATGGAGAATTTCTGTGACAAGAATAGTTTTATCGATGATATCATTGGTACATCATTTCTAATCAAAAGTATATCATCGACATACAAAACCAGAAATGCAATTGCACTCCCACTGATCTTCTTATATACACAAGGTTCATCCGGATTTTTGATGAAGCCAAACGATTTGACTACCTCATCAAAATGGATATTCCAACTTCTGGAGGCTTGTTTGAGTCCATAAATGGATTCTCTTAAGCTTACACACCTTCCGTTTTTCACTATTGGATTCAAAACCCTGTGGCTGTTCCATATAGATGTCCTCATCAAGAAAACCATTTAGAAAAGCCGTTTTGACATCCATCTGGAATATCTCATAATCAAGGTGTGCGGCTATAGCCAACATAATCCGAATGGATTTTAGCATGGCCACAGGTGAGAAAGTTTCGTCATAATCAATTCCTTCTTTTTGACGATATCCTTTCGCCACCAGCCGTGCTTTGTAAGTTCCAATTTGACCTTCAACATTTATCTTCCTCTTGAATATCCATTTACAGCCAATTGGTATAATACCATCAGGCAGGTCATTCAAGGTCCAGACCTCATTGGAATACATTGAATCCATTTCGGATTTCATGGCTTCTAGCCATTTACCAGAATCGATGTCCAACATGGCCTACTCATAGGTTTTAGGATCACCGGGTTGATCACTATCATTCACAATGAATAATGGTTCAATATGATCAACCGAGTGTCTATAACGAGCAGGTGGGCGAGACGTTCTCGCACTTCTCCTAAGAGGTTGTGTATCGAAGCTCCCCGAACCGAGAGATTGGTATCTGAACTCGGTTGTTTGGTACTTCATTATTTTCTTCTTGTAAGACTATTTTCCGCCCAGCACCACTTTCTTGGATGAACTGATTCTCCAAAAAAGAAGCGTGCTTGCATACCAAAATTCTTTGGTCTGAATGAAAATAGAAATAATATCCAAGAGTTTCCTTTTGATATCCAAAGAAGCGACCTTGTTCAGATCTTGCCTCCAATTTTTCCATTTTCAGCTTTTTCACAAAAGCTGGACAACCCCAAATCTTAATATAATTAAGACTAGGTTTCCTACTATGCCATATCTCATAGGGCGTAGTTGGAACAGATTTGGATGGCACTCTATTCAGTATATATACAGCTGTCTCAAGGGCATATCCCCAAAGGGATATTGGCAAATCGGTGTAACTCATCATAGATCGTACCATATCTAATAAAGTACGATTTCTTCGTTCGAGATACACCATTATGTTCTGGAGTTCCAGGAGGTGTCCATTGTGATAAAATGCCATTCTCTTTAAGAAAGTCTAGGAATTCAGTACTAAGGTATTCACCTCATCGATCTGATCGAAGAGCCTTAATACATTTTCCTGTTTTTTTCTCAACTTCAGCCTTGAATTCCTTGAACTTTTCAAAGGATTCAGAGTATACTTCATAAGGTATAAATAACCATACCGTGACTGATCATCGGTGAAGGTAATGAAGTAATTATAGCCACCTCTAGCAGTTTCACTAATTGGTCCACATACATCTGTATGTATTAATCCTAATATGTCAGCAGCTCGTGCACTTTGTCCCACAAAAGGCGCTTTGGTCATTTTTCCTAGAAGACAAGCCTCACAAGTTGAGTATGACTCAAAATTTGAAGGATCAATGTATCCATCATTACTCAACTTGTTAATTCTGTCTTCTCCAATATGACCTAATCGGATATGCCAAACATACTTTTTATTTGGACCGTCTCTAGGGCGTTTATTAGTTATGGCATTTATATCAATTCTATTTTACTTATTGACATTGGTAATCGCATTACCGGACATTGTAATGGTATAAAGATTGTTGGTTAATAAGCTAGAACCAACACATATTCTATTATGATAAATAGAACATACATCATCAGCAAAAGAAAATTCATAATTCTCTTTACCCAAACGAGGTATAGAGATGATGTTCCTAACAGCATTCTTATAATGCAAACAGTTCTTTAAAACCAATACATGTCCAGAAGGCAAACATAAATGAAAAGTCCCTATAGCTAATGCAGCAACTCTTGCTCCATTGGCAAACGTCAGGACAATCTCATTTCGCCCTAGCATCCTCGCTTATTTCCAGATTCTGCAAAGACATACAAATATGTGAAGTTGCAGCAGAATCTAGAACCCATGAGCTGGATTCAGCACTAACCATAAGATTAGTTTCAATAAGCATAGACACCATACCTTCATAAGGTTGGTTCTTGGGCTTGACCTTCAAGCTCGCGAGGTACCTCCTACAGTTCCTCCTCCAGTGCCCTTTGACACCACAGTAATGACATTTCCCTTTATCAATATTGGGTTTTGGTTGCACAACAAGTTTGGCAGGCCTCTTCCATTTATTCTTCTTTAAAATAGTCTTACCCCTTGAAGAAGAAGCCTTAGCCATAGCCACTAGATTTGGCCTCGTGTTATGCATTTCCTTCTCATAAACTACCAGCATGCTATGTAACTCAGCAAGAGTTTTCTCCATCTTATGCATGTGGAAGTTTTGGACAAAACCAGAGAAGGAATCGGGTAAAGATTAGAGGATCAAATCCATAGCTAACTCATTGTCCATAACGAGATTCAGCATAGCCAATTCTTCAATGTGCCAGATCATTTTCAAAGCATGATCATTAACTGATGATCCTTCAGCCATCCTCATACGGTACAATGCCTTAGATATCTCATATCTAGAGGTTCGACCATTCTCATCAAAGTATTCCTTTAAATGTAAAATGATCGACCTAGCAACTTCCATAGATTCATACTTCTTTTGTAATTCATTATTCATCGAAGCAAGCATATATGACCTAACTTTTAAGTCATCATCATGCCACTTATCATAAGTGACACGTTCCTCTTGGGTCCCACCCTCGGGAAAGGAGGCTGGCATATTTTCATCAAGCACATACCTAATTTTTTCTGAATTGAGAACAATTCTCAAATTCCTCACCCAGTCAGTGAAATTGGGTCCAGTCAAACAATTCTTGTCAAGTATAGAAGCGAGTGGGTTTGTGGTCACCATTTTCAGAATAATAATATATCTGTTGCAGAAAATAAATTGTTAGCCATTGTATCTTTCAAAGTAACTATTTCATTTTGGCCTTTAAATGAAATAGATCCTCCCACTAAATTTATATTCGAATCTCATACTCCTTAAGATGGGAAGCGGTAATCTTTGTTGGGTAAAGATTACTAGTGGGGATTGGAGTCCCACTAGCCCAAAGTTCACCTCACCTAACAGTTATTGGTGTCCTATGAACTTAGTGAGTGAACTAGCTTGTTCAACGCATCATATGCGAGTCCCAATCATAACTTCGGCCTCTAGACCATGAAAGCCTCACCTAACAGTTATTGGCATCATGATCATAGTTAAGTCTAGCCCATCGTCTCATGCAAGAATTGAAAACACAAATGATTCCCCGACTCGACAGTTATTAGAAATCATTTGGCTCCAACCCCACAAAGCATCATATGCATAATGGAGTGGTCCAATATTATAAATGGTAATTAACCCCTATGTATCCATAACCGGTTAGTTAACCACTATAATATTGGATCAAACCACGACGATGGAAGGCCTCGAGTCCAAAACCCGTTTCGACTTAATATTCTTTGTAAGGAGATTTGGGTCGTTATTAATGGTCTCACTTTGCACATTAACCGGTTTAACATGCACGATACCATAAACACAATAAATAAATAGATATCACATAAACATCTATCCTATGTGGTGATCATGGAATTATGGTTCAATGGGTCTCGAGCCAAAGAGACCCATTTAACCATTTTAATGTTTTAATAATATGGACCTGCTCTTCACTTTTTCTTCAATCTTTGAACTCTTCAAAGACCGGGCCCAGAGAGCTCACCGGTTTAATGGCTCCTTCAATGGCTCCTCCTCTCTTGTAGTATTTACATCAACAATTGAAATACTAAACTGTGACATCCAAAATTTTGGGTTTTAATTTCTACTGGATAAATAGGGCCATTTTCGTTCAATTGAAGCCATAGATTGTGAAATGGGGATGCAAGTGGGCTACATTGGTAAGGGAAAAATACCAATTGGAATGATGAGGTGTTGGATAAATTAATGGGGGCCAATTTGATTTAATTCAAGAGGAATTAAGGCTCAATTGGAAAGAAAACCTAGCAAAATTCGTATGCCACCTCTACCCCCACATTTTGGCCTATCTAAAGCTTCTAGAAGGGGCATTTTTGGCAAGGAAAAGAGAGTGGAAGACAGCTGGTTCGGCTGACCTAAGAGAGAGAGAGAGAGTGAGAGAAAAGAAAGGAAAAATTGAGTTTTCTTCCTCCCTTCTCTTCTCCTCCGTCGACGGATTCCCCCCTTTCTTCCTCTTCTCTTCGGTGGCTCGGCACCATGGAAGCCGAAGAAGCCGAAGAAGCTCCGCCCGTCGCCGCTTCTCGCCGCCGTCGTTGCCCACCGAAGTCGGAGCCGCCGCAGCTGCTCCACGGTCGTCCGCGCATCTCCGCCCTCTCTCCTTCCTCTGGTTCGAACAGAACCGACCAGCAGGAGCAGAAGCAACGATCGGCGTTGCTTGAAGGAGCTGCAGTCGCGCCGCACGCCGCCTCGCCGTTCTCGGCCCGCGTCGCCTCGCCGTTCGCCGTCCCGTGCTCTGTCTGCCTCGGCCTCTCCCTCGCTCAGCCCTCTGTTTCAGCGAAGTTTCAGATCTGGTGGAGCTCCGCCGGAGCCGTCCACCCCTCCTCCGGCCACCGTGAAGCCTCGCCTTGGTTTGGTTCGGCCCCTCCGTCCATTTCCGACCCAACCCAGCTCCGGATCCGCCCTCATTCGCCCTTAACCAGCCGCGCACAGAGAGTGCAGGAAATGGGTTTCTAGCTGGTTCGGGCTCGTTTTGGGTCGTTTCCCGGCCCCGAACCCGAGGCCCGCTTTGGGAACAATCGTTCCTCGCGTCGCCGCCGTCGGATTGATCCGATTTGCGCGCGAATTGGTGAGTAATCTCACTAATCCTGAATTAGTTGGCTAATTATGCTTTAGGTTGGTTTAGTTTTAATTAATTATGTTTAGGTTGTTAGATTAGAATAAATTAGCAATTATTAGTCAATTGTGATGCGATTTAGATAAATTGATTGCGCAATTAGCAAGTAGACGTGGTCTACTAATTGTTGGAAGCATCTCGGGAATTTTCCGATCCCGAATCGGGCTTCAATTTGGCGATTCGGGCCTAAGTGGGATTTTTGGCATTTAAATATTAATTTTCGAAATTAAATTAAATAATTATTTATTTTCCGAAAATTCAACTGAGATGGTCTGGAACCGGAATATTGTGCTGATGACCGTGGTGAAGTCCGTTTATTTAATCGGGCTTTATTTTGGGCTAAATTGAGTTTTAATATTAATTATTTAATTCTAGAAATTAATTAATTATTTATTTATTTTTCGGAAATTAAGTTTGAGATGGCCGATGACCGGAATTTCATGCGATTGTCATGGTGTGGTTCGTTTATTTATTCGAGGCTTAATTTGTGAGAAATTGATTTATTAGTGATTTTAGGATTTATTCCTAAATTGAATAATCTTTGGTTATTACTTGAAGAATAACCGGGCATCGGTTGATAATGCCAATATATTGAAAAAGTTGCCGAGTGGGGCCGTGATACCACTACATATGACATTGCCGAGTGGGGCCGTGATGCCACTACATATTGAAAGTTGCCGAGTGGGGCCGTGATGCCACTACATATGACATTGCCGAGTGGGGCCGTGATGCCACTACATATGACATTGCCGAGTGGGGCCGTGATGCCACTACATATAACATTGCCGAGTGGGGCCGTGATGCCACTACACATTAAAAGTTGCCGAGTGGGACCGTGATGCCACTAAATCTAAGAAAATTGCTCGGTGGGGCCTGTGATTACCACCTATAATTAAGTTGTGTCCTAAGGACCGTGATTCATAATTGGGAATTGAATTGGAATAGTTGAAATGACCGGAAGTGGTCTTGTTGATATGTAATCGACTAGGTCGGTTGATCATTGCTTGATCTGATGTTGTGAATGGGCAGATTGATTGGAAATGACCATGAGATGGTCTGATTGACTTGTAATCGACTAGGTCGATTGATCGATTATTCGATCTGAGTGTGACTTGATGTGATTCATTGCCTTGGTTGGATGTTGTGAATTGAATGATTGAATGGAGGTGATCATGAATGGTCTTCCTGGCATATAATCGACTAGGTCGATTTGATCGATGCTTCGATAAGTGATCTGATTACTTGGGTGCCTATTATGAATTGTACTAACTCGCAGGTGGGATATGAGGCCAAGGTACGTCTTCTCGCCCTATGCGTGTATAGGCAGCCTATAGTATAATAGTTTACTAATTGGGCTTAGTGGGGTAGAACTCGCTGAGACGTAGTCTCATCCCAGTTTGGGGAAAAACATTTCAGGACCCCGTTGAGGAGCTGAGGAGGAATTTGAGAAGGAGAACTCGGAGGTGAAACCTGAGTAGAAGGACTTTTGGAAGAAGAAGATAATACCGAGAGAGATTTTGAGTATGACTGAAGGGATTGAGATTTCATCTTCTTTTGTGAACTCCAATTGATGTGAATAGTTATGAAGTTCTTTAGTGGATGTCATGTACAAAAGTTTGGTTATAAATTTCAATATGAAAAATATGACCCCGCTTTTCTATCCCATCGTTTTATTGTCTGGGGATTTTAACTGCTTCCGCATGTGCTTAAAAATGAAAGGGTCGGCGATACATTGTCCTGGGATATCGCATTATAAAATCGACCAAGTGAGACGGATGTGTGCGTGCCTGAGGATCGGGGCGTGACATCCTGTTTAAGTGGTATCAGAGCTAAGTTGAAGATTGGAGTGATAAGGAGCGTTGACCATGGGATAGTTAGTAGGAAAGGCCTTTAAATTCATGCTGGTGCATGTCTGTGTTAGCTGGATGTTAGAATTGATTGTCGTGTGAGTATCGTTCATCTTCTAATCCAGTGTGGATGTGGAAGACGGGTTTCGGTGTAAAGCGAACCATGAGCGAGCAGGAGCTAAGAACTCCTAGTAAGAGGACAATGTCCTCTGTGACTCGGGATAAAGCACTGACAATTGTCGGTACCCGAGGTGGTTGTGGCAGAGTGTTGGCTTTGGCCAGCTCGAGTGTAAGAGTACCACTGCAGGTTGGTACTAGTGTAGCAGCGTCGAATGATCCTAAGTTCGATAGGATCGTTCTGATGCAAGTATTTCTTGGGAACTAGATGAGCCAGTAAGCTCAAGATCAAGCCATTGTCGTTGTCGCTATCACTACTGCCGTTAGTGCTCTAAGCGCCTTTGTTGCTACACCTGTTGAGATCCAGAGTGGGGATATGATCCGGGATTGAGCCATCGCTTCCAAGTCAAGGTACAGATCCATTTCAGGCAGGAATGGAAATCGGTCAGGGAAAAGATCGAAGTCGAGAGCGATTCTAGCAGACCGATGGGACAACTAGAAAGAGTGTGTGCCGTCACTTGGTAGGAGATAGAAGACTCACCTGATAAGTGCCGAAAGTATGGAAGGAATGCATGGATTAATCCTGTGTTCGAGAATGACTAGAACATGCTTTGATGGTAGTGAGCACGGCCATCAAGTGAGGGACTATCGATTGGGGTTTAAGAAGAACACCAACACTGTTACTACCGTTGGAACGCCAGCAAGATGGCAAAAGGAACAGGAACGGAACCGACTATGCCTTATTCAATGAAAGAATATTTTGAGGTGATTTTATCAGAATAGTGCCAGAGAATGTTGGGATTGCAAGTGTGGAATTTCAGTTGTTTGTTAAGGCTGTAGGAAAAGAACCGTTGACTAAAGTTGTACTTGATTTGTTGTTGGTGTACAACTCTATCGTCAAGTGTAGAAAGAATTGGTTCTTGAGCATTTTATGGTGATGAATTGTTATGGTAGAGTAACCCAGCTTATTCCAGGAGCATGTAGAAGTACCGAGTTTTACTGAGAGTTGAGAAGGGTCCTTGACTTCCTTGATCTCGTCACTTGAGGTAACCTGGTTGTCAGACAGAAGTTATCGAGATTAGTGGGCAATGATCTTAGATAAGATAGATTGAAGAACTAAAAATTGAGAACTCCTCAGTAGTCCAAGAATTCTTGGAAGTGTTGCCAGAAAAGTGGTCAGACCGTTGCCAGAGAAAGAGATAGAATTACGATCGAGTTAACATCTGGAACAGAACCATTCTCTAAAAGTTCTTACCGGTTGTTGTTGTTTGAATTGATAGAACCAATGGTGCAGATGTGAGGATTGATGAATGAAGAATTCATGCATATCAGTGCATCACTTTAGGGATCATCAGTTTTGTGAAAAGAGAAAGAAAGATGGTTCGTTGCAATTATGCATAAACTATAGTTGACCCAATCAAGTGACAATCAAGGATAAGTGTTCATTGTCAAAGATCGACGAATTGGGTGACTTGTTATAAAGAGTGTGGATGTCTTCAAGGATCAACTTGAGGACAGGTTATTGTCAGTTGAGAATCAGGAATGAGGTTATACTGAAGACGGCATTTCGCACTTGATTTTGTCCTTGTGAGAATAATGTAAAGCCATTTGATTTGACGAACGCTCCAGTCACTGTCATAGATTTGACAAATCGAGTGTTCAAAGAATATCTAGATCAATGGTGATCATGTGGTGTAGCGACGTTCTAGGGTGTTCATTAAGTGATGAGGATCACGAGAGCCCTTAAGAATGGTCGTGTGGTTACAGGTAAAGGAATCTTCATGGACCCAGCCAAGATCGAATCAGTTGTTAATGGACCGAGACCGACATCAATGTCAGAGATCAGAAGTTGTGGGGATTGGACATATTACTATGGAAGGTTTGTGAAAGAATTTTCAGCATCAGTATCATCATGGGCTTGACCTCTTGAGAAAGAAGGGAACTTCATTGGCATAGACAAGTGCGAGGATAATTTCCAGAGCTTTCAGTAAGATCAGGCTACCGCACTTGTGCTAAACTTTCATTTGGCTCTGGAAAGCATGAAACCTTTAGTGATGTGTCTTGTCAACGATTGGGTATGTATTGATACAACATGAGAAGATTGTTGTATAACCGTCCCGCCAGTTGAGACCCAAAAGTTGAACATGAAACAGTGTCGTGAATCAGAATTTTGGCAGAACTATAATGATGTTATTTGGTATTATCTTGGGAGAATGAAAGAAGTAATTAATGTGTTGACCCGAGAGTCTTCCAATGTGCAGAGACTGGCTAAAGTATAGACTTTACTTGAAAAGAATTTGAAATTTGGTTTTCAAATTTGAGGTAGGCTACCTTTTAAATTTTATAGCCGCCCTAAAAAATTGAACCAAATGTTCAAGTTAGAATCGGCGCCTAGTTGACAAGCAGAGATGTGCAGAAAATCTTACAAGAGAATACTAGTAAGAAAGATATTGACCTTAAGATTTCTGAGGTGGAATGTTCGGGTTCCATGAGTGATTGAATACACTTGACAGTGTAGCACTTAGGGAAAAGATCTTGTCAGAAGTTCATTATAGTATCACAGTTTTGACCAGATGGAACAAGTAAGTCAGAATCGACGTCAGCTAAATTGATAGATCGATATGAAGATAGATATCGCCAAGCAAGTTGCAAGTGTCAAAGGTGTCAGTAAGTGGAAGTTCAGTAATGCAAATCCGGAAGATTTTAGCATCACTCGAGAGTCCCAAGTGGAAATGGAAATATATGGCTTACTAAGAATTCAGGGGATTACTGATACCATTTGAGAATAGTGGTTGATCGATAGATGGAGTTGGTCCACTTTGGTACAGTATGAGTAGATCTTGTTTTGAGTATGTAACATCCAGATTTCGGGCTCTGATTTCGATTAGATAAATTGGGCATTTCATCGATGCGATTACAGTGTTTTTCTCTGAGTTGGCCACTCATGAGATAACTAGACTAGCTGGGTGAGTTATTAAGGACCTTAAGGCAAATAGACTTGAGAATTTGACCATGGATCGACTTCTCGACCGTGCTCATCTTTAGAGATCATTGCGGCACAATATAAAATCGATTTGAAATCAGAAATAGATCGGCTCGACTGAGATGAATGACCGATCGTGGGTGACTCCACTAAATTGGAAAATTCTCATCGACCGGTACTAATTTGATGTTTCTATCGTTTTGGGACCCTGTGTCCGTATTTGAACCTTTGAGATTTTCACGACAATCGAGAGTCGCCAATGTGTCGAGTCGGTTCAGTGTGGCTCGAAGAAAATCGACCACGGGTCATTTGTCCTAAAAAGCTCTGAACACTATCCGGTAGCCTAGGTCACACTAAAAGCGTGTCGGAGTGAAATTAACCGCCAATCTAAGTTCGATTTCAGAAATTGAAGATTCTGTCATGTCACAGAATAGATATGCCGAAGTGCCGACATGGAGTGTCGAGGGTGAATTATATCTCGAATCTATATTAGAGATTATAAGTTGGCAGAGTTTTCAGAGGGTTCTTTATTAAGCAGTGTATAACAGAGGGTACAGAATTTCAGTGGTGAAAAGAAAGTGAAGAAAGATTACAGCCCAGAGTCAGTTCAGTAATCAGTGTTTGCAGTTGTCAGATCAGTGTCAGAGTAAAGACTGCTAAGAATTGTTAGAAATTTTGAATCGTAGAGGTTCGAAGGTTTATTAGGGAGTCGAGAAAAAGAGATCAGATGTGGATGACAGAATGTCTTATGTGAGAAGTTCAGTCCAGTTGTTGGTTCAGAAAGAGCAGATTTTGTGTACAAAGATGATCTCCTTGGTCAAAGTGGTTAGACAACGCCACGAGACCGAATGATCAACGTGGAAAAGTGACACTCGATGAGACGACAATACCCCCACCTTTCGTTTATGGATTGGTAAAGGTTTAAATTTCGAGGACGAAATTTTTATAAGAGGGGAAGAGTTGTGACATCCAAAATTTTGGGTTTTAATTTCTACTGGATAAATAGGGCCATTTTCGTTCAATTGAAGCCATAGATTGTGAAATGGGGATGCAAGTGGGCTACATTGGTAAGGGAAAAATACCAATTGGAATGATGAGGTGTTGGATAAATTAATGGGGGCCAATTTGATTTAATTCAAGAGGAATTAAGGCTCAATTGGAAAGAAAACCTAGCAAAATTCGTATGCCACCTCTACCCCCACATTTTGGCCTATCTAAAGCTTCTAGAAGGGGCATTTTTGGCAAGGAAAAGAGAGTGGAAGACAGCTGGTTCGGCTGACCTAAGAGAGAGAGAGAGAGTGAGAGAAAAGAAAGGAAAAATTGAGTTTTCTTCCTCCCTTCTCTTCTCCTCCGTCGACGGATTCCCCCCTTTCTTCCTCTTCTCTTCGGTGGCTCGGCACCATGGAAGCCGAAGCAGCCGAAGAAGCTCCGCCCGTCGCCGCTTCTCGCCGCCGTCGTTGCCCACCGAAGCCGGAGCCGCCGCCGCTGCTCCACGGTCGTCCGCGCATCTCCGCCCTCTCTCCTTCCTCTGGTTCGAAGAACCGACCAGCGGGAGCGAAGCAACGATCGGCGTTGCTTGAAGGAGGTAGTCGCGCCGCACGCCGCCTCGCCGTTCTCGGCCCGCGTCGCCTCGCCGTTCGCCGTCCCGTGCTCGTCTCGCCTCGGCCTCTCCCTCGCTCGGCCCTCTGTTTCAGCGAAGTTTCAGATCGGTGGAGCTCCGCCGGAGCCGTCCACCCCTCCTCCGGCCACCGTGAAGCCTCGCCTTGGTTTGGTTCGGCCCCCTCCGTCCATTTCCGACCCAACCCAGCTCCGGATCCGCCCTCATTCGCCCTTAACCAGCCGCGCACAGAGAGTGCAGGAAATGGGTTTCTAGCTGGTTCGGGCTCGTTTTGGGTCGTTTCCCGGCCCCGAACCCGAGGCCCGCTTTGGGAACAATCGTTCCTCGCGTCGCCGCCGTCGGATTGATCCGATTTGCGCGCGAATTGGTGAGTAATCTCACTAATCCTGAATTAGTTGGCTAATTATGCTTTAGGTTGGTTTAGTTTTAATTAATTATGTTTAGGTTGTTAGATTAGAATAAATTAGCAATTATTAGTCAATTGTGATGCGATTTAGATAAATTGATTGTGCAATTAGCAAGTAGACGTGGTCTACTAATTGTTGGAAGCATCTCGGGAATTTTCCGATCCCGAATCGGGCTTCAATTTGGCGATTCGGGCCTAAGTGGGATTTTTGGCATTTAAATATTAATTTTCGAAATTAAATTAAATAATTATTTATTTTCCGAAAATTCAACCGAGATGGTCTGGAACCGGAATATTGTGCGATGACCGTGGTGAAGTCCGTTTATTTAATCGGGCTTTATTTTGGGCTAAATTGAGTTTTAATATTAATTATTTAATTCTAGAAATTAATTAATTATTTATTTATTTTTCGGAAATTAAGTTTGAGATGGCCGATGACCGGAATTTCATGCGATTGTCATGGTGTGGTTCGTTTATTTATTCGAGGCTTAATTTGTGAGAAATTGATTTATTAGTGATTTTAGGATTTATTCCTAAATTGAATAATCTTTGGTTATTACTTGAAGAATAACCGGGCATCGGTTGATAATGCCAATATATTGAAAAAGTTGCCGAGTGGGGCCGTGATACCACTACATATGACATTGCCGAGTGGGGCCGTGATGCCACTACATATTGAAAGTTGCCGAGTGGGGCCGTGATGCCACTACATATGACATTGCCGAGTGGGGCCGTGATGCCACTACATATGACATTGCCGAGTGGGGCCGTGATGCCACTACATATAACATTGCCGAGTGGGGCCGTGATGCCACTACACATTAAAAGTTGCCGAGTGGGACCGTGATGCCACTAAATCTAAGAAAATTGCTCGGTGGGGCTGTGATTACCACCTATAATTAAGTTGTGTCCTAAGGACCGTGATTCATAATTGGGAATTGAATTGGAATAGTTGAAATGACCGGAAGTGGTCTTGTTGATATGTAATCGACTAGGTCGGTTGATCATTGCTTGATCTGATGTTGTGAATGGGCAGATTGATTGGAAATGACCATGAGATGGTCTGATTGACTTGTAATCGACTAGGTCGATTGATCGATTATTCGATCTGAGTGTGACTTGATGTGATTCATTGCCTTGGTTGGATGTTGTGAATTGAATGATTGAATGGAGGTGATCATGAATGGTCTTCCTGGCATATAATCGACTAGGTCGATTTGATCGATGCTTCGATAAGTGATCTGATTACTTGGGTGCCTATTATGAATTGTACTAACTCGCAGGTGGGATATGAGGCCAAGGTACGTCTTCTGCCCTATGCGTGTATAGGCAGCCTATAGTATAATAGTTTACTAATTGGGCTTAGTGGGGTAGAACTCGCTGAGACGTAGTCTCATCCCGTTTGGGGAAAAACATTTCAGGACCCCGTTGAGGAGCTGAGGAGGAATTTGAGAAGGAGAACTCGGAGGTGAAACCTGAGTAGAAGGACTTTTGGAAGAAGAAGATAATACCGAGAGAGATTTTGAGTATGACCTGAAGGGATTGAGATTTCATCTTCTTTTGTGAACTCCAATTGATGTGAATAGTTATGAAGTTCTTTAGTGGATGTCATGTACAAAAGTTTGGTTATAAATTTCAATATGAAAAATATGACCCTGCTTTTCTATCCCATCGTTTTATTGTCTGGGGATTTTAACTGCTTCCGCATGTGCTTAAAAATGAAAGGGTCGGCGATACATTGTCCTGGGATATCGCATTATAAAATCGACCAAGTGAGACGGATGTGTGCGTGCCTGAGGATCGGGGCGTGACATAAACTATACTAAAATTACATATTAAAATAAAATAAAAGGAAGGACGCAGCCTCCATTTAATAATTACATCCCCAAAAAGACTACCTGTAATCATCATACATTCATCCATACAACAATCATAACAATTAGGGATTTTTTCATGATCACCACCCTTCCTTACGAGCCATAAATTCAAAATTTAAAGCTCTGGAAGGCATGCATAAAATTCTGCATATCATTTGCAAAATATAAACATAAATTATAACAAGTTACGGATTTTTGATTCAAAATTGATTTAGTTCTAATTTTTGCTTTATTGATTAAATTATCACATAAATCAATCAACTTCTATAGGCCACATTTGAGCAAGAGAACCAATTCTCTTAATAAAAATAAATTGGCCATTAGAACGCAAAAACATATTTGAACTATAAATCAATTAAACGCACGAAAAAACGCCTAAGGTTGGCTCTGATACCACTGTTGGGGTTTCATGAATCATGTATAAGAAAAATTAACGAAATGAACGCAGCGGAAACAAAGATTTATACATGATTATCCTAAGGCGTTGTTCGTGCGTTTTAATAAAAAAAAATCTAAACATAAAAGGGAGTTAAATGAAATACCTCTCGAAGCGCGCTTTGAAACGAGTCGGTTCGGATGTTCTACAGTTCGAGTCCCACAAGCGTCGGACCTCTAGTTCAGACACACCAACAACGAACGTCGAACAGAAGAGAGAACTTTCGGATATTCACCACTTCGATCGTGCTAGCAATCACGTGGAAACAATCCATCGTATTCTTGATGTATAATAGTCACGGCCCAAATGAGATAACGCTCTTCTTTCTTGCGTCTCAAAGACACAAGAACATGCACACAATTTGCTCTCTGTTTTCAGTAAAGCATCACTCGTATGTCTCTAACAACACAAGACGCACGCCCACAGAAAATCTCTCTACGTTGCAACCTTTTTGCAGCCTTTCTTTTTAATATTTATACACGAATCAGCAACGGTTGCCGATCGTGGGATCGGCAACCGTTGCTGATCCTCATTCTCATGCACGATCGAGCACGATCATGCATGAACGGAACGGTCAGCAACCGCTGACCGTTTATGCACGATTTCGTGCATGATGGGTTGCTGACCATCCATGCACGAACAAAATGCGTGTATCATGGTCAGCGGTTGCTAACCATCATGCACGAATTCGTGCGTGCATGTGCACGTATTCTTGTGAAGTGGTCAGCAAAAATTGCTTACCATTTCCACTTTAATTAATCAATTAATTAATTAATAATTAATCAATTCCCTTAATAAGAAATAACATAATCCTTATATGTACAATTGGGGTACGTTAACATATATCCACTTCGGATATGCGTGTGCATCATATGCAAGTAGGCTCGTGACTATAATACAAATTAAATTAAATCTCATTTAATTTAATTTCAAACCGACTCAATTCGATTGTAGTAATTGCAAACACATTTGCAATTATATTTTTTTCTCTTGTTCCACGTTATCCTAATTGTTTATGGTGTGTGACATCCCTAGGTTCATCACTAAGCTGGTAGTAAGACTTGTACTAACACATTAGTACTCCCACAAGATTTAATTGTCCCGATTAATCTTTGGGTCTTACAAGCCATGATTGACATCTAGCAATATGTCATGGCTACCCAGATAGTGTTAATATTTTAATAACATAATGAACCTGTCAGCTTTGGCTACAGTGTAATTCAATCCCTCTGTCTTACTATGTCCCGATCAAATAAAAACCATGGAATATTAGTCAAGTCATTAATTCGATCATATGCACAAATCTAATTGACATGCATTTTATTCGAGACATAAACAATTTATTCTCGGTTACAACCCCGGCCGAGGATTTCAATGCAGTGTCACAATTAGATTGCATAGGACATCATTATCATACCTTGCATATAACAAGGAGACAGATTCCATATTGCACACACGTGTAACTTCATATATGAACAAACTATGACCATCAGGTATAAAGACGGATCAACGACCCGGCATTATGTGCACTCGTGAACCATAGTTGTTCAATACACAAGTTAACACTGTGCCTCAGGTCTAAGGATTATTTACACAAGACCAAAGCATGAACAATTAGACATTGACCATGCTAAAAGCTTCCATGTCGCTAATCGTTCCATATGCGTCACGTTCAGTGAATTTGTTTAATACAAACACCTGTGTTCTAACTCAGCATCATAATACCCAATGACATGTGACTCATCATTCCCTTAAGTATCCAATACTTAATGGCGAAGTTAAGAACACACTAGTCTCAACAGGATTATTAATATCCACTCAATAATCCATCGACCGGGAACGATTTAAAGATTCAATCTAACCATGAACCTGTCACATATATTCTTGACGTCTCAAGGATAGGTCTAGTTGCAACTGATCTTATGGAATCATTCATCAATATAAAATAATTGGACAAATGAATAAATACGCCATTGCCATTAATTAAATAATAATAATTAAAGTACAACCGAAATCCCTAATATGAAACCATTACATAGTAGCTTTAGGGCATACATCCAACAGAGACTGCTTGGGATGGAGTTAATCTAGCATACAAAAGCTCGTGAATAACACGACATAATCATGCACAAAGAAAAAGAGATACTTGATGATTCTTAACCAACATAAGAAGCATGTGCCAACTAGAAAAGGCGTAAATTGAGGTAAGATTGATTAATTGTTGGTTGATACCATAAACATCTTTGTTTTTCGCTCAAACAATCTGCACAAACTTGCTTAAATTCGATCATCATGTACCCGAAGACTTGCCCTATAGTAGATTCAATAGGTACGCTAAGCCACGACATGTTTTTGGTGGTAATTCTTTTAACTACTTCAAATTGTAAAGTGAGTAATCAATTATACATCAATAGATTAGATAGCTAATGGAGAATGGTCTCGGATATATTTTTTGCTTAACCTAACACTCCCCTCAAATTGAATTTGATACAGTAGGACGAAAAGCTTAGTTTTATAAATCTTTATACTATTCATGTACTGTTTGGTACCATAGCATACTATTCATATATTGTTTGGCACATTGTTCATAATACTATAGCACTGTAACAGAAGCGAAAAAAAAAAAAAAAAAAACAGGATAATGAAGAATAGAGAGAAGAAAAATGCGTAAACTGATGACAAAGTATGTACATAACCAAAGTTGATCACCTATCTCTATACCATATAAAGGCAAGTGAGTTTCTATCAAGTGTTTGATATTATGTGACCTAGAATGATTTGAAGTCAATTCGCCCCACTCAAAATGATTTTTTATTTATGATCGATGACCATTCTTAATCTCTTTTCACACGTTGTGGAATTCCAAGCTCGTCCATGGAATTCTAACCCGAGTTATCAACTACCTTGGGTGAAAGTTCGTGGAATGAGCTAATTATGCGAGTCATGTCAAGGACAAATCGCAACAATAATTGCGAACAATTTCTCGGGGAATTTGGGTCCTTGATGACGCTTATCGACGAAATTGAGTCCAAACTTCCTCACGTGGTTACTCCATTCCACACGAAGTCTTTTTAAATTCACCGTCCATGTACTTGAGCGACACAATTTTCCACAAAGGAGTAGTGAAAAGTTAATCTGTCATGCCCCGATCCTCAGGCACGCGCACATCCCTTACCTTTGGTCGATTTTAAAATGCGATATCCCAGGACTTCGTATCGCCAACCCTTTCATTTTCAATATGCATATGCGAAAGCAGTTATAAATCCCCAAACAATAAAACAATGGGATAGAAAAGCAGGGCCATAATTTTCATACTGAATTCTCAACTACTCTTTTATACAATCACCTCATAGTATATAATGCAATACTATTCACGGGGTCCGATCTAACATTTATCCACATATAGTCAAGGTTTGACAAAATAGGATGGGATCTCAGTTCTCATCTGGGTCGTACTCAGGATCCTCCTCATGGTCATCTTCTTCTCCAAAATCTTCATTCTCATCTAGTTCCACATTAGGGTTCTCCTCTTCAGATTCCTCCTCCTCAGGCTCCTCATCAAGGTCCTGAAATGATTATTCAATAACCATTGAGACTACGTCTCAGCAAGTTCTATCCCCTAAGACCCGATTAGTAAACTAATACACTTTAGGGCTGCCTATGCACAACATGAGTCAGAGGACTTTTGGCCTCAGATTCCACCTGCATATTAGCACAGATCAAATAGGCATCCAAGCAATCACATCACTGATCGAACCATCGATCAAATCGACCTAATCGATTACACGCCAACAAGACCACTCACAGTCATTTCCATTATTCCAACCAATTTACAACATCAAATCCAAGCAATGATCAATCGGCCTATTCGATTACATGTCAGCAAGACCACTTTCGGTCATTTCAATTATTCCATCTCAATTCCCAATTACGAATCACGGTCCTTAGGACACAACTTAAGTATAGGTGGAAAACACAATCCCACTCGGCAACGGTCCCACTCGACCATTCTTTAGGTGGCAAATTACGGCCCAATGGGCGCAACCTTTAATAGGTGGCAGATTACGGCCTATCAGGCGCGACCTTTAATAGGTGGCAGATTACGACCTTATCAGGCGCGACCCCTATCGGGTGGCAATTTACAGCCCAACGGGCACGACCTCTGTGAGGTGGCAATTTACGGCACAACGGGCGCAACCGATTCCAAATTCGGTGGCAATACTCGGCCCCACTGGCACAGCCATAATTTGGCAGCTTTCAAGGTCCTACTCACAACCTTTCACGGTCAAATTCTAATTAAATACCAACACTGATAAATTTTGGGATAAATCCCCACATACTCATCAACTCACTAAATTTCCACAAACTAGTGCTCAATTAAATAAACAGACTGCACCACGACAATCGGCCACAGAATTTCAGTCGCCGGCCATCCCGGTTGAATTTCCGGAAAATAAATAATTAAATAAATAATTTCGAAAATTAAATAAATAAATACAATAATTCCAAATTAGCCCAATATAAAGCTCAATTAAATAAACGGATTGCACCACGATTATCAGCATAAAATCCCGGTCACTTTGGCCATCCGGTTGAATTTTTGGAAAATAAATAATTAAATAATTAATTTCGAAAATTAATATTTAATTCCTAAAAATTCCATTTAGGCCCGAATTGCCTAATTAACATCCGATAAGGGTCAGAAAAATCCCAAGAAGCATTCAATAAATAGTATTACGTGTCTACTCGCTAATTGCACAATCCGATTGACTAACATGCATCACAATTATCTAATAATCACTAATCTAATCTAATCTAACCACATAATTGCACTTAATTAAATCTAATCAACCTTTAATTATAATTAGCAAACTAAGAAGGCATTAGTGAGCAAAACTCACTTGGCAAAGCGAAGACCGGAACACCGCGACGATGACGCGACGGCAGCCAAATTCCAAAACTTCGGCGGTGTCGACGGACACTCGGGCCGGGCCTACAAGCCTCACAAGCCCACAGCAAAAGCTAGGCTTGGGCTGAACTTGGGCCGACTTGCTTCACGGGCCCAAGATGGGCTGAACTTACTGGGCCTCGCTGAAATACAAATGATACTAGGCTTGAAACTTGGGCTGAGATGGGCTTGAAACAAAACTGATTTGGCTTGCTAGGCTGATATTGCAGAAGATGGGCCCTGCCGAACTGGGCCTGTCTTCGCTGGACTGCTGGTTTCGGTGGCCCAAAGGAGTTGCTTTGCACGAGCTGGCCACGAACTGGAGAAGACGCAGGCAAATGAGGAAGCTGCTCGCTAGCGTCCTCGGTGGATGTTGCTGGTCGACAAACCGGCGGAGAAGACACGAGGTTGACTGGTGTGCTGGCTTCGCTGGCTGAACAGACAAGGAGAGTAGCCTCGCTGGCGTCTTCGATTGTGGACTTGTTGCGTCTTCGATCATGGCGTGCAGACGTGAAGATGCTGGCAGCGTGAGGACACTCGGTGGATCTCACGGCCTGCTTCGTGCACCTCGCTAACAGCCGGATTGAACCGAACGGAAGGGAGCGGCTTCGAGCGGCTGGTGTTAACTGGCTTCACTTTGGTGGGCTTCTGCGAGCGTTTGTTGGGTCAACAAACCAGTGGAGATGCCCCATGGTTGACCGAACTTGGCAGTAAACGGCAGAAGCTGAAGACGCGTGGAGCTAAGGGTTGGTGTTCGTGTGAGCTTGCGGAGCTACTGAGTGCTCTGTCTTTGTATGGTGGGGGTTGGTGCACAAAGAGAGAGAGAGCAGATGGCGTGGGTTTCTTGTCTTCTTCAGCTGTGGTGTTTGTGCGGCCGTGAGCGTCCGAAGGAGGGGCTAGCGTACGTAGATGGAGAAGCCAGCTAAGGGGGAACAAAAACTCAACAATCTTAGCCAATTCATTAATTGCTTTGGTCCCACAAGCCTCAATCTCATCCTTTATGTCTCCCCCATCATTTTCAAGCATAAAATCCACCAATAAATCAATTTAAAGTCCAAAATAATGTTGCCCTCCCTTAGCTCCGAATTTCCCGTTTTGAACTTCCAATTTCTTCGACGAATTCCCACATTCGACGTCCAAATTGGATGTAGAAAAAGTCCACATAAATTCTAAAGGTCCCCTTCGCCATATAGCTCAATTTGCAAGTCAAAAATCTCCTCAATTCGGCCGATCCGAATTTCCGTTTATTTTCCGCAACATCCGACACTGTTTTCCGTAAAAATCTCGGGATCTCCGAAAAATCTTCTGAGACTGAGTCGACACTCCTATAATTTATTATGACATGACAGAAACTTCAATTTATGAAATCGGACTCGAATTGGCGGTTAATTTCTATTCGACGCGTTTTTAGTGTGACCTAGACTACTAGGTAGTTTTCAGGATTTTTTAGGACAAATGACTTGTGGTCGATTTTCTTCGAGCCACGATGAACCCACTCGACACATTGGCGACTCTCGATTGTCGTGAAAATCTCGAGAATTCAAATACGGACACAAGGTACCAAAACGACAGTAAAATCAAATTAGTGCCAGTCGACGAGAGTTTTCCAATTTAGTGGAGTCACCCACGATCGGTCATTCATCTCAGTCGAACCGACCTATCTCTGATCTTAATTCGATTTTTAACTGTGCCGTAATGATCTCTAAAGATGATCACGGTTGATAAGTCGATTCCTGGTCGAATTCTCAAGTATATCTACCTTAAAGTCTTTAATAGCTTACCTAGCTAGTCTAGTTATCTCGTGAGTGGCCAACTCAGAGAAAAACACTGTAGTCGCGTCGATGAAATGCCCAATTTATCTAATCGAAATCAGGACCCGAAAATCTGGATGTCACATAATCTGAGCTCGTCCATTAATTTCCATCCTGACTACTTTCGACTAATTAGGGTGAAACTTCCTCGAACGGGCCGATTAAACGAGTCATGTGGCTGACAAAAGTAACAATAAATGCAAACAATTTCTTAGAAAATTTGATGAAGCTTAACGAGGAAATAGCCAAGTCCACACGGAATCTTTTTCATTTCACTGTCCATTTACTTGAGGGGAAAAGTGCCAAAAAAGTCCTAAACTTTTTGGCTTTGTGCCGATTTAGTCCTAAATCTTTTTTTGTGCCGATTTAGTCCTAAACCTTTTTACGTTGTGCCAATTTAGTCCTTTCTAGAAAATTTTGGCCGGATTTTGCTGACTAGACGTGGCCTGATCGGCACTAACGTGTACAACTTTTAATAATATTTTGATTTTTTTGATTTTTGATTTTTTTCTCTTTTTATTTTTATTCTTTTCTCTTTTCTTTTTTCTTTTTTTCTTTTTTCTTTTTTCTTCTCATCTTCTTCCTCCAACCGGTCGCCGGAGCTCAGCGACCGGCCAAAGGCGATAGCCAACGAGGTCGAGGTCGACCTTGCCGGCCACCTCGCCAGTGGCTTCAAGGGTGGCCTCGCGCCAGGCGGGTGAGGCTCGTGATGTGAATCGCTGCAGAAGGATCGTTCTATGAAGGCCTAGATGGTGCGAATTGCAAACCTCAACCTCCAATCAAACCTGTGATTGGCAACCTCGGTATGAACGTGACCTGTTGACGAACGCGTGTCAACTAACCAACGTTATAAACGCCACGAGCGAAAGAATTCGCTATCTCGCTCGATAAGTCGAATTAACCGTCACAAGGGAACCTTGATTAGGTCAAATCCTCAAAAGAACAGTAGAAGAAAATTTCTCAACTTTTTCCTCAAAAATAAAATATATCTGTCTCAAAGAAATTTGGCAAATCCTTTATATAGGCTTTCTAGCCGCCACACAAACCCTAAAACCAACCCTAAAAATCTAATGCGTCATATTCTAGAATATTCCTATTCTAGAATATTCCTAAACAATAAGATATATATATATATATATATATATATTGACTTGGTCAAATATTTGGTGACCAGATAATCAAATTGCGCCAAGATTTCCAAGATTCTTCAAGATTTGATCCAAGGTCATCTCCACGTCGATGATCACGAATCATGACACTAACAACTTGCTTAAATTGCTTGACCCACGCTCGAGTGATCGAACCAATAGGAATAGACAATGGGTCCTTAGCACCATCCTCCTCGATATGGCTCGATGTCCACATCATTCCCTCCCCGTGCAAAGGATTTGCCCTCAAATCATCACGACATCGAAAAGAGTCAAGTCAAAAACATTAAATGTGGCACTAACGTCATACTTACCTAGAAGATCAAGCTTGTAGGCATTATTGTTAACTCTTTCCAAAACTATGAATGGTCCATCCCCTTGCGGTAATAACTTAGAATGCCGTTGCTAAGGAAATCTCTCTTTGCGCATATGAACCCAAACCCAATCGCCGGGTTCAAACACCACTTCCTTGCTCCATTTGTTGGCTTGCCTTGCATATTGTTCAGTCTTGCGCTCAATATTTGCGCGCGTCTTCTTATGCAACGTCTTGACAAATTCGGCTTTCTTTGCTCCATCTAAATCCACACGCTCATCAACAGGTAAATGCGTTAAATCTAACAGAGTTAACGGATTAAATCCATAAACAACCTTAAATGGTGTAAATTTAGTAGCAGAATGCATGCTCCTATTATATGCAAATTCAACATGTGGCAGACAATCTTCCCAAGATTTTATGTTCTTTTTAATAATAGCACACAACAATACCCCTAAGGTTCTATTAACTACCTTGGTTTGACCATCGGTCTGTGGATGACAAGTAGTAGAAAATAACAAACGTGTTCCTAATTTTTTCCACAATGTTTTCCAAAAGTAGCTAAGAAATTTAGAATCTCGATCTGGAACAATCGATCTAGGCATGCCATGCAAACATACAATCTCCCTAAAGAACAAATCAACAACATGAGATGCATCATCAGTTTTATGACAAGGTATAAAATGAGCCATCTTTGAAAACCGATCAACAACCACATAAATAGAATCTCTACCATACTTAAGACCTAGGCAATCCTAACACAAAATCCATAGAAATAGCAGTCCAAGGATGCGTTGGAATAGGTAATGGTGTATACAAGCCATGCGATTTAGTTGTAGACTTAGATTGCTTACAAGCAATGCATCTCTCACAGACACGTGTGACATCTCTCTTCATATGTTGCCAATAAAAATGTTCATGTAGCACTTCATAAGTCTTAATAATGCCAAAATGCCCCATTAAACCACCATTATGCGCTTCTCGTACCAACAATTCACGCAAAGAACACTTAGGCAAACATAGTTTGTTTTCACGAAAAAGATAACCTTCATGCCTATAGAATTTATCAAATGCAGCGTGTTCACATGCTTCATACACTCTCCCAAAGTCATCATCATCAGTATATAAGCCCTTGATATACTCAAAACCTAGACACTTTGCTTCTAAAATAGTTAGAATCGCGTACCTTCGAGAAAGTGCATCGACTACCACATTCTACTTACCTTTTTTGTACTTGATCACATATGGAAAAGTCTCGATGAACTCCATCCATTTGGCATGTCTTTTATTCAACTTTTGCTACCCTTTCAAGTACTTCAGGGTCTCGTGATCGGTGTGGATCACAAACTCCTTCAGCCATAGATAATGTTGCCAAGTTTCCAAAGCTCGCACTAAAGCATACATCTCCTTATCATAGGTAGGATAATTCAATGTTGCTCCACTCAATTTCTCGCTGAAATAAGCTATGGGACGCCCTCCTTGCATCAACACAGCTCCAATTCCTGTACCAGAAGCATCGCACTCTATCTCAAAAGTAGCACTGAAATTCGGTAAAGATAACAAAGGAGCATTAGTTAACTTATCTTTTAGCAGATTAAATACTTTTTCTTGCTCTTCTCCCCATGTGAAACCCACGTGCTTCTTGATAACCTCGGTCAAAGGTGCGGCGATGATGCTGAAATTTCTCATAAATCGCCGATAAAACTCGCCAATCCGTGAAAGCTACGCACCTCTCCTACGGTCTTAGGCGTTGGCCATTCACGGATTGCTTTGACCTTTTCTTCATCAACCTGTATACCATCAGCACTAACAACAAATCCTAGAAATACTAATTTGTTAGTAACAAAAGAGCACTTCTTTAGATTAGCGTATAATTGCTCAGCCCTTAAAACCTGCAAGACAGCTCGCACATGCTCAATATGGTCATCAGGACTTCGACTATAAATCAAGATATAATCGAAATAGACAACCACAAATCGACCAATAAAAGCACGCAAAACATATGAATTGCATAAACGTGCTCGGTGCATTAGTTAATCCAAATGGCATGACTAACCATTCATATAATCCATACTTGGTCTTAAATGCAGTTTTCTATTCATCACCTTCTTTCATCCTAATTTGATGATAGCCACTTTTCAAATCAATCTTAGTGAAAATGCAAGAACCATGCAACTCATCCAACATGTCATCTAACTTAGGAATAGGATGTTGATACTTTACCGTAATGTTATTGATTGCTCGATAATCGACACACATTCGCTAAGTTTCATCCTTCTTTGGCACCAACAAAATAGGAACGGCGCACGGGCTAAGACTCTCTCTCACATACCCCGTTCCAATAGTTCGCTAACTTGTTGCTGAAGTTCCTTTGTCTCCTCGGGATTACTTCGATAGGCGGGTCGATTAGATAATGGCGCACCAGGAATCAAGTCAATTTGATGTTCTATGCCTCGAATCGGTGGTATCCGTCCAAGAAGTTCATCAGGAAAGACATCTTCAAATTCCTGCAATAAAGACACAATAGGACTAGGCAAACTTAGGTCAAGATCGTTAGTAGAAAACAAAACCTCCTTGTACAAAAGTACAAGCATCGGTCGGTCTAGAACTAAAGCTCTCCTCACCTCACTCGATTTGTTATAAAAATTCTTTTGTCTATTTTCTTTCCTCTCTTCTTTTCCCTCGGTTTTTACCACAATTCTTCTCTCGGCCTCTCTTTTTCCTTGCGTCTTAGACACACCACGCAAGCCCTCGGATTTCTCACATTTTCTCTCTCTCTCTCTCTCGGCTTCTTGTTGTAACTTTAATTGATATTGATACACCTCACTAGGTGTCATTGGTACCAAGGTATAAGTCTTTTGATTCATCACCAATGAATAACAATTAGTATACCCATCATAATGTACCTTTCGATCATATTGCCATGGTCTTCCAAACAAGATATGACCTGCTTGCATAGGTACAACATCACACTTTACCCCGTCCTTATATCTTCCTATCTCAAATGGGATTCGAACTTGCTTCGACACTTTCACCTCTCCACTATCATTTAACCATTGAAGTCTATAAGGCCTAGGGTGCTTTGTCGTCTTCAAACCCAACTTATCCACCATAATACAACTTGCCACATTTGCACAACTATATCCATCAATTATCAAACTACAGATCTTACCATTCACCACACATTTTGTATGAAACAAGTTATCTCTTTGTTGATGATGCTCCTCCTCCTTTACTTGCACACTAAGAGAATGCCTAACCACCAATAAGTCTCCTTTTATAGCTATTTCTCCATCACTACAATCCTCCAACGGTGGCATCTCATCATCCTCTTCTTCCCTTTCACTTTCGGACTCAATAACACCATGTCCAGTCATGATCATCACCCACCCTATTAGGGCATTGATTCGCCATATGACCCCTACCCAAACACTTAAAACATTTAATCTCACAAATTCTAGTGTTAGGGTTTTTCGGTTTTACCTGAAGCCGGATTCGTTCCAACTTTACCATCCCTCTCCTTCTCCTTTGAGGTTTCGGTTTTGGTGTTGTTTCCTCTCCAATTTGGCTTTTCATCTCTTTTCCAATTGAATCTCCAGTTCTGATTTGAACCTCATTCACTCTTTTGATTTCGGTCCAACTTCAATTGCCGCTTAACTTTGATAGTTTTGTCCACAAATTCCTCCAATTCAACATAGTGTTGCAGCTCCACCACCCTTGCTATGTCTCAGCTCAAACCACTCAAAAATCTTGACATTGTGGCCTCACGATCCTCCACCACATTAGCACGGATCATGGCAATCTCCATCTCCTTGTGATACTCTTCCACGCTCTTATTGCCTTGTGTGAGATTTTATAACTTTTGAAACAAATCTCGATGGTAATGACTTGGTACAAAACGCCTCCTCATTACCGCTTTCATCTCATCCCACGTCTCTATCGGTCTTTCACCGTTGCGTCTCCTACTAGTCACAAGTTGATCCCACCAAATTATAGCATAATCGGTAAATTCAACAGTTGCAATTTTTACCTTTTGAGCTCGGAGTATCATTGGCAATCAAATACCATCTCCATGCGTTTCTCCCATTCTAGATACACATCGGGATCATTCTTCCCTTGGAAAAAAGGAATCTTTATCTTGATATTGCCAAGTTCATTATCTTCTCGGGGTCTAAACCCTCGGGCTCCATTCCACCTTCGAAATCGAGCATCTTGATCATCCTCCATGTCGGCCTCATCATCATCATAATGCCGCTGCCTTCTATGTCGTGTTCTAGAGGTGTCTCACTAATGTTGCGGCCTTCCCCGAGGTAGCTCTTGGTCACCATCAACCCTCATGTCATTCCCCATCATTCGGCCACTAAGCTCCTCCACTACGGCCTCAATTGCTGGATGCTTTCCACGAGCGCTTCATCCCTTCGAATGGAGTCAACCTCCCTTTGATTCACGCTTTCTTCATGAGACATATTTTAGACTTGCAAGTAAACGTTAGTCACAAAAATCTTCACCAATTGCTCCCTCACATGTTTCTCTCAAGGTGTTTGTCACTCCCCTCGTGTTTAACTCAAGTCTAGGCTTTTTCCACCCTCAATTAAGCTTATAAACTCTTGCATTTTCCCTATCGTATTCTCTTTTCACAAGCTCTTTATTAGACTCAAAACCTGTCTCTCACCCCCTCACAACAATCAATCAAACTAATCAAACAAGATTAGATCACTATTGATTTTGTTTCAGCAAGTAACAATTTCAAACCAACAAGTACAACTTCCGAAATTCCAATTGAAATGCAAATCACTATTGATTTTGTTTTAATTCGGTCTACTAACAAACGAGTCGCCTTCTTTTTTTTTTTTTTGTTCGACTAATTTTTTTTTTTTTTTTGCCGCATCTTTTTTTTTTTTTTTTCTTTCGCACTTTTTTTTTTTTTGTTTGTTTTCTTTTCTTTTTTTTTTTTTTTTGACGAACTCAGATGCAATTTAAGATGCTAGAAAAAAAATTAAAACTAACAGCAAACAACTACGTATGGAAGCACAAAAGCAATCGGATCCCTAAATTAGCTAGAACCGAAACTCTAGCTCAATAAATCTCAAATTGCTGAATATCAACAAAAAATTAAAGATAAATAGACCTTGTAGAAGCAAGCTCTGATACCAAATGATGTGAATCGCTGCGGAAGGATTGTTCTACAAAGGCCCAGATGGTGAGAATTGCAAACCTCGACCTCCAATCAAACCTGTGATTGACAACCTCGGTATGAACATGACCTGTTGACGAACGCGTGTCAACCAACCAACGTTATAAACGCCACGAGTGAAAGAATTCGCTATCTCGCTCGATAAGTCGAATCAACAGTCACAAGGGAACCTTAATTAGGTCAAGTCCTCAAAAGAACAGTAGAAGAGAATCTCTCAACTTTTTCCTCAAAAATAAAATATATCTGTCCTCAAAGAAATTTGGCAAATCCTTTATATGGGCTTTCTAGCCGCCACACAAACCCTAAAACCAACCCTAAAAATCTAATACGTCATATTCTAGAATATTCCTAAACAAGAAGATATATATATATATTGACTTGGTCAAATATTTGGTAACCAGATAATCAAATTGCACCAAAATTTCCAAAATTCTTCAAGATTTGATCCAAAGTCATCTCCACGCCGAAGATCACAAACCATGATGCCAATAGCTTGCTTAAATTGCTTGACCCACGCTCAAGTGATCAAACCAGTAGGAATAGACAATGGATCCTTAGCACCATCCTCCTCGATATGGCTCGATGTCCACATCAGCTCGCCCTAGCCGGATCTGGCAAGGATCGAGGCTCGACCATGGCCGGCGAGGGCGAGCCCCGCCAGCTCGGCGCGAGGCCAGGGCAAGCCTCCCCACCCAGGCCTCGAGGGTGGCCTTGCACTGGGCGGGTGACGCTCACCCTCGCCGGATCTGGCGAGGTTGAGCCTCGCCGAGGTGGCCGGCAAGGTCGACCTCAACCTTGTCGGCCGTCACCTCTGGCCGGTCGCCGAGCTCCGGCGACCGGCTAGAGGAAGAAGATGAGAAGAAAAATAAAATAAAATAATAAATAAAAGAATAAAAATAAAAAGAGAAAAAATTTCTAAAATATTAAAATATTATCAAAAGTTGTACACGTCAGCGCCAATCAGGCCATGTTAGCAGGCCGGCGTTCAATCAGCAAAATCCGGCCAAAATTGGCCGAAATGACTGAATTGGCACAACGTAAAAAGGTTTAGGACTAAATCGGCACAAAGCCAAAAGGTTTAGGACTTTTTTGGCACTTTTCCCTTTACTTGAGTATAGGATTTTTCACTATGCATTAGCAGAACACCAAATAGAGAGACCCTACTGAATGTATATAGTGAGACTATCTCCCAAAAATAAACAAATGAAATCATAGCGTTTCTCTGTATTATGGGCCTCATTCACAACAAAGTTTAAACTAATTCATAGGCGCTTATTTTACGTGTTGGTCCAGTTCAATATTATAGCATATACTAGTGAAATGTCTGTGTATGGGTCTAAGATTATAAAATTATATCTTGTTAACATCTAAATTTTAACGACTCCATTTAGTCATTCATTGCATGAGAAAATTATGATTCTACCAAGATTCCTACACAAAAATATTGTTAATTTGCATTTGCATATTATGAGCATTTTATATTTGATATCATTGGGCTTACATAAATTGTATTCTCATTAGACTGGTGCTAAAGGGGTTAAAAACAAGCAGGTTCTAAGCTTAATCAAATTATCTACACCAAGCCCGGCGAGGAGTGAAATTTGGTGAAGCCCATTGAATACCTGTGGTGGCTGAAACTTACATGTGATGCGCACATGGGAGGTGCCGAATTAGGAAAGATTGCGTTATCTAATGAAGTTGGGAGAGGATAGAGTTAATATCTTTTAAAATTATAGTCATGATGAAGAGAGCTACTTTAATTTCTTATTTTGGACATATCACATATTCTTTAATTCAAATTAGGAAATTAACTTGTTTCTTATTCTAGCAAGAGTGCCCTAATTCCTCATCCTTTATAAACCCTGTTTCTCTTAAGATTAAGGATAGCTGAATATTATATAAGTCGTGCACATTAAACCGACAAATCAAATATTTTGCTTGATATTTGTTGAGTATATATATTGTTCTATTGATGCTAATGTGATAGTGACAAATTTTCAACTAAACTTTGAAAGTGTCTATGTACAAAATAATATAAATTTGGAACCATATACTGAATGGCTAACCTTTCTATGCTAACGCATCATCAAATTTTATGTAGGGAACAATATTTATCGGAAATTTGAAAGTCAATTCATCATAAAAAGTTGTCAACATATATTTGTTTTATTGAATTATCTAGGCTTCCGTTGTTTTCATCTTCTTGTTGATTCCTCACATTCTCTATCATATTGAATTGATTACATTATCCTTTGCAGGTCTCACCTTTGATTTAACATTTATTACCTTATTTTCTTCTTTCTCTCTTGTTTCAATTTTGTTAGAGACGAAACTATCGATGCTCCTCTTAAATAACATTTATTAAGGTTAAATGTGGGGCCACCTATTGATTTAGGATTATTTCTTACTTTCTTTTCTTCTTTTTTGTTTTTTTTTCCTTTTCTTACTCTATTTGGCATTAAATTGGTACCCCTTTTTTTCCAAAAAAAAATTATTTGGTAGATAGCTAACTAAATATTGTGTTAATGAGTTGTATATTTCTCTTTTCTTTTACTTGGAAAGTATTATTTAAAAAATAACCTAAGCACAAGTAAGAGCAAAAAGACTCCTTTAACCAGTTCTAGTACGCATTTCATTTAATTATAAATTTAACATGTCTTTACATTATATTCTATGTATTTTAGCTGTTCAACTTTCATTTTACTCGATGAATCTAATAGTCCAAGTTTTATTTATTTTTTATGCAATCATCGCATTATATTTTAAAAGGTACTTTAAAAAGAATTAAAAATATGACAAAGTTAAGTATATAAAAATTCTAAACATCTATTGTTATAATGCAAAGGCAAAAGAAAATGCTCTCTTAAACATTATAATATAGGATATTGTTGCGGAAATACGGACCAGCAAGTCGGATAAAATAGTCGGAATGAAGGAAAGGGAATCGGACACCGAAATTATATGGTTCGGTCCGAATATCAAAACTTACGTCCACGGGGAGAGCAGTACAGAATTACACTATAGAAACAAGCGATACACCAGAGATTATAATCACTCGAGCACTCAAACACACTCTCAGTGTTTCCCAACCCTAAATTACACCCAAATAACTCACACAATATTTAGCCCCTAACCTCACTCAAGGAATTAAATAAATTCTACACACAAGAATTTTACTAACTAAAACACTCAGGTATAATTTACAACAAGAAAATTCCTCTCTACCGAGGGCTTCTGCCTTTTCTCCGGGAAGTCTCACGACTTCTCTCACCAACTCTACCTTGCTTCTCTTCTCCGTTCCTCCTTTTAAAGGAGAAACAAGACAGAAATGTGGACTCACTCAGGCGTTCACAATAAGCGCCGACGCCCACCAAAATTCATGGACACGCATGCACACTTTGCATGGAACACATTTAATGAGACAGAAAACATGCGCCCATAATCTTTGAAAATAAGCATAAAAGAAGGATGGCCGCCGTCTTCCAAGATCATGTCCATGACGTTGAACTCCTTCAATTAATATTTTATCCTTTCTTTCCTTTTGTCTGCAGCCGAATGAAATAGCAAAGGAAATAAACAAGGAGTTAATGAAAGAAGACAAAACAAGCCCACAACTTTTTACTTTTGCCTTAGTCTTCAACGTCCATTTCCCGACTGACCAAAAAAAAAAAAAAACGTCCATTTCCCGCCATGCGTGCACATCCATGTGCATGCAATTAAAGAGGTAGAAAAAATGGACTTGGGAGGCGTGCCCATCTTTTATCAATATACACATGTGCAGAAGGCCTTCATGCTTTGCTTCTTCATTGTCAATTTGCGCATCAATTTGCGCCGAACTTCGACCAACAAATGCTCCTCGTGTGCATCAAATCTCGTATTGGACTTAAACTTAAGACATAATTTTAACAGATATTATATTTGCCTTGATTACATAGTAACTTAGTCGTTGACAAAAAATTACAGCAATTGTAATGGCATTATAAGACAACCCATTCAAACCATCTGCAAATATATATTTTTTGCAAATTTTAAATGCATCAAAATTTTAATAGAATCATCAATGAAAAGAAAAATATCCACTAAAAGTTGCCCTAATAACAAGTTGCATATACAACTTAACAAAAGATATTTTTCGTTCAGTTGCTTGGCTGCCTTAAAAAGGTTGTTCTCTTAAAAATATTTTACCCAAATAAGACAACAAAAGTTGTCAATTACATCAATAAGAGAGACATTATTCACTTCATCCCAACCTAATCTTGAGTGGACCACCTACGAGTTTAGCTAATGGATTACTAAACTTAAACTTAGCTCGGACTCTTCCCAATCCATACCAATTTGCAACTTAGGTTCAAGTTATTCATCATGCAAATGATTTTTTATCTAAGAGTTATTACTAATCGATTGATGGTGGGTTGATTAGATACTCTAGTAAAGCATTGCAGAAATACCTTACTTTACAAACCAGAGATTAAATGAGTTCAGGGATTCGATTATGCTAGATTACTCTAACCCCTCTCGGTACATTTTCTCTTTTATTAATGTAGGCAACTTGGATTGATTTTAATCTATCCTCTAACAAGCAAGGTGGTCATGCGGGTGCGCAACCATTATTAAACACTCAATAAAGCAAGGCAACAATAAATTTTAAGCATGGGAGGAAATATTTACATTGATGCAACACGAGCATATGTAGGGAAAACCACATTTATTTACCTAAATATGATTTCTAATTAACGCGCAATTCTACTCAAATCTCTTTTTTGGTTTCTCTTATTTAAATGAAAACTAAACTATATGTCATGCAATTAAACTAAATGCCCTAATTCTAATGACAGACAATTTCTAATTAAATGGACCTAGTAATAATTACTAAATAACGTGCATTTTATGAACCTAATTCTATATGACATGCACATGGTATTTTTGTATTTTTTTATTAAATTTCTTAGTTAAAAATTACTAAAAATAAAAATCTACCTAAAGTGAGATATTATCTATTTTAAGTTAGGAAATAGACTAACATAAATCCTATATTAACTTAGAAACTTATCTCAACAAGCAATTCAATTTGCAAATAATTTAATTAGAAAGTATCGGAACTATTCCATCATGCAATTCTATCTAGAAAACCAATTCTAAACCACATGATTTGCAATGCAATTTATGTTTTTTCAGGATAATGAAAGCAATCAAACTAAGATAACCACCGAATCATCCAGGATTATAAAAAATATCATCCAATCAATTCAAGCAAGGAAACAATATCTAATTAACATGAAATTTCGCACATAAAATTGATAAATTGATTTTAAGTCTTATCAATTTTAAAGATACTATAGACAGAATTAAAGATCATGCGTGGTACATCCTAATTTTGGGATATGCCTATCACTCAAAGATATTGATTAGATGGAATAATCAAATCAGGCAATAAGACATTCAATGGAATCGGACATCGATCATTACCTAATTTGGAGGATTAGATCCCAAATTCGAATTGGTGGACAACAAATTGGACAGCGATTGGCAATGGTGCACGGCGGAATAAATGGAGAACGATTGTGGCGGCCCGCCAAAGGAGTTCATAGTGAATTAATATTTGGTCTTTTAGTCGGACCAAATAATCTCCACCGAGAACTCTAAAGTCACGATCTCTTTGTCTTCAATCTCACATATGCTTCTTTCTCAAGAATTCACAGTTAAGTCTCCAGATTTCACCATGCAATAAGAGACAAATTCCACCGCTTTGACCAAAAACCAAAACAACCCACAATCTTTGAAGATGTTCTCGTACGATGAGTTGATGGCTGGGACTTCTAGTTGCAATATTGTGAAGTTGGTGTCGCTCGCTGGATCCAGCTACAAGAATAACCGAGCACGCTAGAAATTCACCGAGGAACCAGGAATTCTCCCAACTGGACCGCAGTTTGCCCGAGAAAAACCTGCAACAAGGAAAGAACTCAAGCGTGGTGAGTTAGCTTTCTTGTCGGCAGTGTTGCAATGGTGCAGCGAGCAACTCGTCGTCGAGTGGCAGCAGCAATGTGGAGTCACACAAGCAAGACAGCAGCCTCTCTGGCTTGGCTTTGCGAGCTGGTTGACGGCGATGAAAGCTTATGGAAAGGACGGCAACAGCTCTTCAGGTTTGCGGAAGGGAAGAAGCAACGGCATCTGGTGGGCTGAGCTTGGAGCTTCGCTGCTGGTAGGACTCTTGATGGATCAGCAATGGCGACGGCGAAGGCAGGCATTGTGGTGGGGGTGAGGCTATGTGAGGATCGCGGAGATTAGGGGTGAGCGGTTCCAGGTTCCGGTTCGGTTCCATCTGGAACCTAGAACCTACCCTCGAGTACAGGTTCCAAAAAATTTGGAACCTGGAACCTACCCGTCAAAACCAAGAACCTGGAACCTACCCTGTCACAGGTTCTAGGGTCGCTTCTAGGTTCCAACAGGTTCTTTTTTTTTTTTTTTTTAATTTTCAGATTTGAACTATAACGTACGCACATAAAAGAAATGTGGAGTAGTTTGAAGCAAGAATGATACCAAAATGAAACCATCAAATTGAGAATACATCAATTAAAAATGGTATTTATTATGCAGAATGAAACCTTGGCATTATAAGCTGCTGCTTTGATGCCGAAGTCACACAAGAATTTGGCAATTGTCAAAGTTTCTTTCCTCGTAGGGACGTAAATAATAGTAGGTCCATGATCTAATGACTCTTGCTGAAGCTTCAGCCTTTCCTCCAGTTCCATTGGTGAATCAAACATCTCAAAAGAACCGCATACCTCATGGCTTCAATTAGGAGATTCTCCACGTAATTCTCCACAGGGAACTGCAAGGGCCAATTGAATAGCACATCAAATTACAGGATGAATAAGTTCTAGCACAGTTTTCGGACAATTTCCATTTTATGAGTAAGTTTTCATAAAGTCCCTTGCTCCACATCCTACAAGCATATATAAACAGCAATGGTAGAAACATCATGCCATAATCAGAATTCTGAAGATATTCCTCTTTAATAAGAAGTTATACCATCCCAATCATCCACACCCTGGAAGGTGTCCATTTCATCTTCTAAGTATTCAGGTCTAAGATGGTTAATCACCTGCCAGACAAATTAGGTAGTGCACAGAGAAAGATCAGATCAGAAGAAAAGGGTGCCCTTATTCATTACTATCAATACTCTGCATACATTAAAGAATTACACAGAGTGACCAGCATGCGGTTTTGGTGCTGCAACCTCTGCTGATGCAAAACTAAAATAGAATCATGTATCCCCTTCATTGTTCAAGTTCATCTTGCCAATAACAAAAGAAACTTCAAGAATAGATAGAAGGCTTTAACAGAGGGAAGCTAACTTCAGGGTGTTCATTGGGATCAAAAACCATGTTGTGGCAAGTAGGGTTGCAGGGATAAGCGCAATCAATCCAGCATTTACAAGATTTCATTCAAAACCCATAACAACCAAGTCATTTATGTAACCTTTCACCTGGACAAGCAATGGCATTTCCAATCATGATGAATCTGATAATACTTATATCATTGTAGATATTCCAGGATCTGTCCATTTACCTTCATCATATCATTCAATATGAGATGGGAGAGCACAAGAACAGCATTCTTCCTAACATATAGAGAAAGATCCTGTAATCGCTCTCTCTAGCAGTGAAAATGTGTTCTGTCTCTGCAAGATCAGCGGGAGTTTAGTGGTTGCGAAGGATGTAGATCATAAATAGAGTGTGCATATAATAATATAGATATTTACCATGTTATGCAGGAGCGCCATTCGACAGCAGATCAAAGTACTGGAGTAAAGTTGAAATATGTTTGAATAAAAGATTCGAAACACAGCACCAGAATGTTCTAATTTACTTCAGCAAAACATCAATTTGGTCCTTCAGATTTCTTCAGCTTCAAATCTACACTAGCCAGCCACTTTCAACATCGTGAATATTCACTCCAAAACTAATCTGTATTTCCATGAGGTTACGAGTTGTTCACCCACCATTTCCTGCTTCCCCATTGGCAAGAGTTTTAGCAAAACAGAGTTTCATGAATGATCCTCTAACATCAAAATCACGTCATAAGTATACTTCCCGAGCTATGAAAACAATAAAAGAAAAAGATATGATGTTCGACTTCATGTGAAATTAGTTATGACTGCAAGTCGGAGACAAACTTGGGACTTCTGATAGAGAAAGAATCGGCGTCGTCGGGGCTTCTGGCGCGAGCAGCGGCGGTGGGTCGCAAGCGGAGACAGCAAAATCGGCGTCGTCGAGGCTTCTGGCGCGAGCGAGCAGCGGCGGTGGGTCGCGAAAGACAGCAGAATCGGCATCGTCGGGGCTTCTAGCACGAGCAGAGGCGGTGGGTCGCGAGCGGAGACAGCAGAATCGGCGTCGTCGGGCCTTCTGGTGCGAGCAGCGGTGGTGGGTCGCGAGCGGAGACAGCAGAATCGGCGTCGTCGGGGCTTCTGGCGCGAGCAGAGGCGGTGGGTCGCAAGCGGAGACGAGCTCGACTCAAATCTGCATGCGTCGGGTAGTCGGCGACGGGCGTCGAGGCAGAGCACGGTAGCGACGAGCGTCGAACAGCGAGGGTTCGCGCGAGCGACGTCGGCAACTGGCGTCCAGCGGCGTCCGGCGGCGGTGGCCTTGAGGGCGAGCGGCGTCCGGTGGCGAGACTCAAAGCGGCGTCCGGCGAGACTCTGAAAAACTGAAAGTGAAAGGGTCGGGAGTCTCGGGAGTCGTGGGGGAGGGGGTCCTTTTGGAACCGAAACCGGTTCCGCAACCGGTTCGGTTCGGTTCCGGTTCTGGAAAAATGGAACGGGAACCGGACGGTCCTTTAAGAACCGGGAACCGCGCTCACCCCTAGCGGAGATGACAAGATCACCGCCGTTAAAGGGAGTCAGCCGTGACTTCTCTTCTTTCTGTTTTTCTCAATGTGTGTGCGAATCCTGCTCACTCTCAAATTTTACCACTCTATGTATAATATGTCAGCTCCAAGTCAGTCAAATACGTGCTGAATATTCTCTAATTGATTTTATCTCTTCAAATTGAATATCAGCTCGCAAGTTTGTCGATTTCTTTCCTTTCTTGCTGTGAATAGAGCCAAGAGAATATCGCTGAGTTGGTGCGGTGATCAACAGAGAATTCTTCTCTTTATTTTAGCACACATGGACAAAACCTCTTAGGTTACATTTGGTCGTCTGAATTTTTAATTGGGATAGAACTAGATAGGATAGGATATGAAATCCTGTGATTTTTTTATATTATGTCCATTGTTTGGTAAATCGCAGTATTAAAGTCGGATTTATTCACATCATATCATATACATTTTTTTGATTTAAATGGCATATCATTATAAATGAACATAAATGTTTTTTGTTTTTTGTAAGTTAAATGAACCTAAATGTTTATAAATGGAGATGGTGAAAATCTCTCGTAACACTATTCTTTAATTTATTTTTATTTTATTTTTCCTCTTTTTTATATTATTTCTTTTTTTCCCCTTTCATCATTCTTTAATAAAATTTTATCAAATAGTAAAGTGTATTAACATACCTAAAATACAAAAATACCTAAAATATATAATAAATATAAATATTTAATTTAAAGGTTGAATGTTTATTATAAGATAGAATTATAGTTGAATATATAAATTAAAATAAGATTAACTAAACATAAATTTCTATTTTTAATTTTTAATTTCTTAAATTATAATTCAAATATTATTTATATTGAAATATAATTTCAATTTTGTTAATTTAATAAGTTTGCTATTCGAGAAAAATAACTTTTCTATTATAGATATTAGAAATCATATCCATCTTTATCACACCTCTCCTATGGGATAGTTTTATCCTATCTATATTCCCCTTATATCTGATTTTATCCTGTCCTAAGCGAGCACCAAACGTAGAATAGGATAAATCATATCATATCCGAATTTTATCCCAACTGCCAAACGCAGCCTAGTCTTCAATTGCTTTTGGTTCTTTTCTTTATTGATAAAAAATCCCTCGAGCGTCAAGCTGTATGATGTTCCTTCCAATATTCTCTCCTCTTGCTGACCGAATCCTTCTTCTTTCAATTTGCCAGAACATTGAAATATATTCAGCCATAATCTTGCTTAGTACAACATCGGGCAAATCTCTCACCACTGAATACATGACTACAATTTCCTTTCTTTAATCAAATTACTTCCCAAGGCAAATCAATATCTCAATTTGGCAAACTTCCCAATGAATTTCAGGCCATGTGTGACATCCTGAATTTCAACCCCGTCTTGATTATATGAAATGGGCATTTCGTCGATGCGCCGATGGTCATTTTACTCTAAGTTGGCCACTCACGAGTTAACTAATCTATTAGGTGAAGCTGTTAAGGGATATAAACGCGACAAACTAGAGAATTCGATCGGAAATCGATCGCTCGACCGTAATAATCGGCAAGGGTCAATACGACGCCATTATAATCGAATTGCAATCGAATATAAGTCAATTCGACGGAAACGTGTAATTGAATTACGGGTGATTCCGCGTGATTGTGAAATTCGCATCGAACGGCACTAACCCGATTTTCTATCGAAATTATACTCGGGACACGTAATTGAAACCTGTGATTTTTACGACAATCGAGAGTCGTCTACGAGTCGGAAATGCATAAACATGGATCGAAAATTATCAACCACGGGTCGAACGCGCTAAAATCCCTAAAAACTACCCGATAGGTTAAGTTGTACTAAAATCGCATTCGGTCGATTTTAACCATGAAATTGAATTCATTTTCGGGGAATCGGACGTTCGAGCGTGTCACGATTCATTTATAGGACGTCGTCTCATCTTTCGAAGAATTTTCATCGAGTGCGGGATTTTTTGAAAAAATCACTTTCGAACAAATTGAAAAAGAAGAGGAAATTCGTATGGGTTGATTTGGTGGAATTTTTGGCTGCCCAAATGACTTATTTATGAGGAAATGAAGGGAAATTAGTCATTGGATGGCCTCTTGACTTTGTTGGCTGAAGACTTTTGGGGCTTGGCACTTGAGTGCTTGATATTTTTGCTTGGCTTGCCATTGGCTATGCATTTGACTTATTGGTTTCCCTCCTCTCTTTCCCTCTTTCTTCTCTATTCTTTCATGCGCACCCCCCCTTTAGCAGTTCACCCTCCCCCTGGTTCGGTGTTCCCTTCTTCTTGGCCACTGCACCAGCGACTCCATCATCACCGTTGCTACTCCATCTTCCATCATACCATCACTCTTACACCCAACTCCACCAATTCCACCATCAACACACCCATCATCCCTTTCACTTCTGCCAACGTCCACCAAGTAGCCGACCAGCAGCTCCGTTACCGCACACCTCCACCTTCAGCCCAACTCCAAACAACCTCACCGCCTCAGCCCCAGCGCCACCGTCTAGCCAGCCCCACAGCCAGCACCACACCACCATCACCAAGCAGCACCTCCATCCACCTCAGCCATAGAATCGACCAGCCTTGGCTGAAGCCTTGTAAGGCTATTTTCCCCCGCCATTTGAGCTCCGTTGGAGATACGGTAGTCTCGGGTCTTCACTACCTTCGAGTCGCCGTCGCCGTGAACCCGTTGCTACCTAATCCGATGAGTTAACTCCTAATCCTTGATTAGGTAGTTAATTGCACTTAGGGGTTAGATTAGTGTTAATTAGCTTGGTTAGATTAGTGTTTAGTTAGATTAGCCTTAAGATGGATTAGTGTTAATCTAGTTTGGTTATATTATCCTTAATATGGATTAGTGTTAATTTAGTCGGATAAATTAGTACTAATAAGGGTGGTTTAGCTTAGTTTAATGGATTTCTCTTCGGATTAGTTTACTAGACCCTCGCTATTTGCTATTTTTGTGGATGAAAATGTGCTGCGATTTTGAGGTTGCTTCCTTCTTGAAAAATGTTCTAAACATCTTCAACTATAACATATATTTTACTCAAGATTTTAGGGATTTTAAAGAATAAGATTTCAGCTTCGTTAATTGTAAAACTGAATCTCGGTTTGTGCTGGAAACTGTGACCTTTTGGTGTTTAAAGGATTTTTATCAACTCTTAGGGTTCGATTTTCAAAAGGGTTTCTTCACAAAAGTTGTTTATCATAATATAGTCAAATTTCAGGACACTGACACAATTTTGGTCACGGTTTGAGCGAATTACTACTCTTATTCTAGGAAGATCTGGGTCAATGTGTTTTCATGAAAAGTGTTCATTTAAGTGTCATTTATAACATATTTAAATTTGAGAATTTTCCAAACTCGTTCGGTTATGTTTCTGGAAATAAACTTAGAGACGTGTGAGTGGACTTGGTTTCTGCCAGTTAGGTCAGTAGTGGTCTTGTGGTTGTTCTTCGTGTTTTGCTTGCTGAAAATTGTATGTTTTGTGATGTGGTTGACTTGTGGGGCATGCTGAGAACCTATGCATGATATGATCGGATTGATTGCTCTATGTTGGTTGTTTATTATTATTGCAAAAGGTGGCCTTATAGGCATTTAAATAGAAAAACAATTAGGTGTCAAGTTGAACACCAAAACGTATTTGCTCAATAAAACAATGAGGTTTTAAACTAGGTGCATGCAAAGTTTGACGGATTAATTTTGAGTACGTGAGCACCTACGAATTTCTTTCCAAAGGTTTTGATAAAAAAAAATGGGATTACCCAAATTTAATTCCAAAAAAGGTGGTTGGGAAAGAAATAGAAAATAAATAAGGTGTTGGGTTTGGACGCCGAATTTTATGTGCTCAATAAAACAATGAGGTTTTATAGTAGAAGCGTGCAAAATTTAAAGGTTTGATTTTGAGTACGTGACCGCATACGAATTTATTTCAGAAAGTTTCGAAAAAAAAAAAAGGAATTGCAAGGTTTATTGTTTTAAAAAGGATTTTGGTGTTTTGGGCTAATTGACGGAAGATAAGAAATGGGTTGATTGATGGTGTGCTCGTGTGATAACTTAATACCCCGGTGCGTATGAATATGCGGGGTAATGAACCCGTCCTGATGCATATGAATATGTGGGATGATGCCTGATTAAGTTCGGATGCCCCCACATCAACGGATGCCGGTCGCGGTGGAGACCGGACCGATGCTCCTGTGTGGAATGCCATCTTGATGCGTATGAATATGCGGGATGATGCAGTGCCCGATGGAGCGGGACGATGCCCGGTTACACCAGATGATCGCCGGCTTTCGAGTTGGCAGTGGCCGATGGGTTGTAATAACTGGAACACGCTTGAATGGTTGTGATAGTTGCGCCTGATTATGGAACAAAATTGTGTGGCACAATATGAGACATGTCATAACGGTTTGGCCTTATAATCGGGACCCATGTGAATGTCTGATGAATGAGAATGATGTGTTCCAGTTATGAATTATGCTTGCGACATTTATAAATGCATATGTGATGAGCTAATGTGCATAGACGTGTTGAGGTGAGGTGAGTCTTGTATGGTGCCTGCTTAGGATTACCTTCGAGGCGAATTTATGTCCTAATCGGGATTTAGGGTTTTGACTCGCTAAAATTTTATCTCACCCCGTCGTGGGCTAACCTTTTTCAGGGCCGTAGCGTGGAGATCTGCCGTGTGCGAATGTGATGGGCGCGAGATGCGACACCTTTTGGCTGGCCTTACCGTTAGCAAAGTTTAGGGTGATCCTAATCCTTGAAGGTTTTTGAGAGGGTTGGTTGGAAGTTGCCAGCGTAAGGACTTGTAAATCATTAAACTTCATAGGGTCAATAGTTGATAAGGAAATTATTGTTTTTGGGGAAATTGTTCCTTGTGTTTACTATCCCTAAATTGGTTGTTGACTGGGTGTTGTATTTAATTTGCTTATGCATATGCTTAATTGAAAAATAGAAAGAATGGGTCGGCAACATGTTCTAGGACGTCGCATTTTTAATCGACCGCGAGGCATGTGCGCACGCTCAGGGTTCGGGGTGTGACACCATGAGAATTAATAGGCTAAGTCAAATTTTCATCAATGCGGGCTTAACGGGAAAAGTGCTAAAAAAGTCCGAAACCTTTCATATTTGTGCCAATTTAGTCCTAAAACTTTTTTTGGTGCCAATTTAGTACTAAACATTTTTACTTAGTGCCGATTTAGTTCTTTTTCGGCCAATTTTGGCCGAATTTTGCTGACTAGATGTCAGCCAACCGACATGGCTTGATTGGCTGACGTGGACAACTTTTAATAATATTTTAATATTTTTGAATTTTTTTCATTTTTTTTCTTTTTTCATTTTTCCTTCCCCTCCTCCAGCCGATCGCCGGACCTCAACGACCGACCAGAGGCGACGGCCGGCAAGGTCAACCTCGCCGGACCTTGCCAGCCACCTTGCTAGTGGCCGTGAGGGCAACCTCACCAACGCCGCCCAAGCCGCAATTCAGTGAGGTCGAGCCTCACCGGCCATGGGCGAGGCTCTAGCAAGGATCGAGCCTCCCCCATGGCCGGCGAGGCTCGACCTCGCCAAATGATGGCCTGGGTGGCGCCGGCGAGGGCAAGCCTCACCGCCCAGCACAAGGTCGTTCTCGTGGCCACTAGCGAGGTGGCTGGCAAGGTCCGGTGAGGTCCAGCGAGGTCGACCTCGCTGGCCGTCACCTGGGCCGATCGCTAAGATTCGTAATCGACTGGAGGAGGGGAAGGAAAAATAAAAATAAATTCAAAAAAATTAAAATATTATTAAAAGTTGTCTATGTCAACACCGATCAAGCCACGTCAGTCGGCCGGCGTCCAGTCAGCAAAATCCGGCCAAAATTGGCCGGAAATGACTAAATCGGCACTAAGTAAAAAGTTTTAAGATTAAATTGGCACCAAAAAAACGTTTATGACTAAATTGACACCAAAAAAAGATTTATGACTAAATTGGCACAAATACAAAAGGTTTATGACTTTTTTTTAACACTTTTCCCTGGGCTTAACTTATTTAAGCTCTAAACCATTTACCTAAGTTCATCTGCCGCCAGTTTGATCAAATGCAATTAATTGAAATATGCTCATCATAACTATAGGCAATTTAACTTCATATTTTTACTAAGGATTAAAATTTAGTCCATAATTTTCTATGCAATGATTAACAAATCTGGTCCCGAGAGCGGGACCTTAAAAGGCTCTGACCACCGGGAAAGTCCGGGTAGAGGCGGGTTCAGGCCTCGAAAAAGATTTTGACCCCATTGTTCCTCCCGTCCCCGAGCAATTTAACTTCATATTTTTACTAAGGATTAAAATTTAGTCCATAATTTTCTATGCAATGATTAACAAATGGGGCGTCAAAATTTAGATGTCAATACACTTAAACCACATGTGCGCGGTGTGCACACAAATGAAGGAATAATTTTTAATTTTTAGTGTGAGAAGCACCAAACAAACTTGTTAACATGATTGATTGTTGTTCTCCATTCACACTTTCATCATCAATAGTAACTATGCTACAAAAAACAATACAATGAGAGATGAGTTAATTGTATATAATTCATCAATCACCATATTCAATTTACACTGAAAATTGAAGTAAAAAAATTCACTATCATGAGCATTATCTAGGGATATAAACTTGATAATTAGCGGAATAAGTTTAGAAGAAAACAAACATGAATGGAACTTTGAGATGTAATGGGTGTGGCAAATGCGAATAGAGTGAAAAGAAGTTGTTTGAAGAGAGTGTGGGTGATTTTGTCTTTTAATAAAATTGAAATAAAAGAAGAAGAAAAAAATGTAAGAAATAATTTTAAATCGAGAACGAGATCCGCAATGAGCAATCTAGTTAATTCAATATGATGGGGGTGTTAGGAGCTAATATGAGAGTGAAAATAGCGCGATCCATTTGCTATCATAAGATAAATTGTAGAGAACTAACATTATTCATTATATCTTAATCAATATTTTTCTCGAAGGAACTATTGCCTTTGTAAACGTAATTTTATCAACTCTTGATTGGCACTATTTTTTACTAATTCTAATAAGAAGAAAATTTTGTGTGGTTTATTCTCACTAATTTTTATAATATGTTTTATATAAATTAAAAAAAAAAATCTCGCGAATTACAAACAAACCTAGATTGATTAATTAATCATTTAAATATAATATATTTTAGTATTTAGATTTTAATTTATATAAAACATATTATAAAAATTAGTGAGAAAGTTCTAAATAAGAACTTATGCACCAAGGGTTTTCTAGTAATTATAATTTTTCAATAACTTAATTACCTCAACATATGATTATCAACCAACTTCCACTACACATACACAAAGCAAGATTGGAGTTTCGCAACATCAGCAAAACCGACACCCAATGCATAGACCCCAGCCTATAATCCCCGTTTGAGCCAAATTTAAGGTCATGACGTGGCACAGATGGGATTAGGTTATAATGTATAATAGACTATGGTGATACTACTGGAGGTCAAGAACTATTAGCTATTATGATTCGAACCCATGATCTGAGGTTCCATGCATATTATTGACACCTAAATTTTAGTCAATAATTTAAATTTTCATTTTTGTAAAAATAAAAAAATATATAATTGATAATAATAAATGAAAAGAATGCCAAATTTGGCCATTTACCATTTTCCTTAGTCCAATTTATTAGACCTCAGCTCACAGAAACAGCCCATTAATCCTAATCGAAGCCCATTACCCAAAACCCATTGCTCATGCTAACCCACCATTCACTGTGGCTCATGGAATACTTAAACAGAGCCCAACAATTTCAAACCCATGAAGCATTAGAAAGCTCAACTCTACTCATTCAAATGATTTTGGCCCCGCTTCCGGTGAATGTCAATCATCATAATTTTCATTTCAAAATCTTATTTTCAAATTTCTATTTCATAATGTATGTCATTCGCACATGTCCTTCTCATATTCTATGTCACCATGCTTGTCATTCACACATGTCACTATTCTATTTTAATGTTATAATGTATACTATTGGCGCATGTCATAAATTGATTTCACCGTGATCACATGTGTTATTTCATTATGCCATATTCAAATATCCATTTTATAATGCATGTAATATGCACATATCCTATTCAAATTCCATGTCATTACACTAGTCATTTACTCATGTTGCATTTAAATTCCCTATGACCATGCATGTGATTCACCCATGTCATAATTGGATTTCCATGTAATGATGCACGTCATCCGCACATGCCATAATTCGATTTCAACGTTAGGCATTCAATTTCTAAGTCACTTACAAATGTAGTTATCTTATGTCTTATTCGAGCTCTACATAATTACACATGCCATTTGCTCAAGTCATATTCAATGTTGCAACATACCGTGTGTCATTCATCCATTTATAATTCAATCTCCATGTTATCCTACATGTCATCCTAGTTCTATATCATAGTACGTCATATTCAATCCTCTCACTTGTCATATGTGCATGTCATTTACACTTGTCATATTCAATTGCACATAAAAGTAGTATATGTATCAATTAAACACCACATATCGTTCATAGTATATTTCTAAATACACAATCACACACAATTTGGGTTATCTAGTTCACAAAAATGATACTATCTTTTCGCCTGATTGTGTATTGGCGAAAATTCGAATTTTCCAAACGTTTCAATGTGAATTAAGGAAAATGCAAGACAATTGTGAATCCATCCAGCACATAACCGAACGCCAAAGCTCACACTCTTGGTTACGCAATAGACCAATCACCTCACACATGTCACCGAGGTAGTTTATTCCTCTATACCTGCTTAGGCATTCTAGGAATCGACCTAGGATTGATAAAAAATAAATTGGTGGCGAATCATCTTTACTTTTCAAAATTCACATTATTGGTTTCATAGCCAACTCGAATCAAGAGTTTAGGAGAACTTAGAACCATCCACCTGACCCGCTTTGCGATTTTCGAGGGGCTACGAATTTAAACCAAAATATATGTTTTTGTTCCTATCAACTATGAAGAAGTTAAATTATACGAGGATCAAACCATTGATTATTCAATTATTAAACCTATGAAAAGTTGAAAGTACTAGGATGAGCCATAATTTAGTGAGAAGAATAATCATAGAGATTATGCATTTAATTATAAAAGATAATATTTTCTTTTTAAAAAAGTCATGCTCAATCGTGTGACAAAATGTTTAAAAATATATTTGTTTTTATTGAGAATAACTCTTTTGCAATAGACTTGCCAATTTTAACTTTTATTCAATTTTCTAATGTGCATAAAATTTAACTTTTACTTTTTTATAATAGCCAATCAAGGTCGCTAGTCTCTGGCAAAGGCCATCCTCACCAACCTCGAGAGAGGGACGCCCGAGCCTAGGATGGTGAGGGCCACCCTGCTTGATCTAGTGAGCGGCTACCCTCACTAGTCCAAGCCTCATCGTTTCTCTCCCAAAGCTAACCACAGTGGCTCTCGCTTGAGGCCGACAGGAAGAAGGAAAAAAGAACAGAATAAAAGAAGAGAAAAGAAAAAAAGTAAATAAATAAAGAAAAGAGAAAAATAAATGATAAAATTATTTTAAAATTGTTCATGTCAACACCGATCGTCACTAACAATGCGACATAAGACGCTTGTCGTACACCACGACTTTACACGTCAGCGATTTCTTGTCAATGGACACAATTGACAAAAAATAAAAAGTTTTATCACTCAATTAGCATAATTAAAAGATTTAAGGCAGAAATGAAAAAGTACAATAAGTTCATGACTTTTTGAACAATTCTCCCTACTCAAATTCAATGGATGAAAAAAAGAAAAATATAATGATGCACATGTGACAATTGACATGTGAAGATTGGCTAATATTCTTATAAGACCAATTAAGCCCATGTCCTCTCTCCTTTTCTCCAAGCCATCTTCTTGTTCTCTGCCGAGTACAAACTGGGAAGAGAGAGTCCACACGCACACCCATGGCCGTGAAGAGACTCTACTCGTCGTTGACTGGTATGACCATCACCGGACCACCATAGCAAGCCACTTCCGGCCACCGCACAGCCGGTAATCTCCACCACTATTCACACGGGGCTCACGCTCGCTGTCAAACCACAAATACAAAGAACATTCACAGGAATATGGCAAAGCACAAGACGAACGACAACCAAAATTCTAGGAGATTCGGACTTGGTAGAAATGAAATCTGACTAACAAATGTATTCGGCAATTAATAGGCATTTATGAATCCTTAGAATAAATCGGAATGCGGGACTAAAAGGAATGGTTTTAGTTCGGGCATTCCCTCGAACATATGGTGAACAGCGAAGATATCGAACATTTTTAGAACTCCAGCTCGGGTCTAAAACAAAAATATCACTAGGGAATGCCGATGCCGACTCAGTTAAAAAGAAATCGCTCAAGAACTAGAGACACCAAGTTCGGTTCCTTCTTAAAACAGAACAGGGCGAGGCAAAAAGGAGTTCATGGGAATGAGTTTCGATCGCGGAAATCCCTTCCTGGCTCGGAGATGGCAATTATAGGGCGAGCTCACAATGAGTCGAGAGCTATGGCCGACTGCCTCGTGATGTCGCCGAATCGAGATCCTCGGAAGAGGAGGCCCGCGGGCTCAAGTGTGTCAGCTAGGGTTCGTCGGCTTGCGACAGGGATGGTCGGGTAACGCTGAGTCGAGAACGTAGCTCGGCTCCGTATTTCGCTCTTTCCGTCCCTCCCTCTCGAGCTCGCTCTCTCCCTCTGCCCAGACCTTCAGCCAAGCTTCCCATGAAGCCTGCAGAACAGTGGAAGGAGACGAGACAAGATCTGCGCTCAACGTTGTGATAATCTTTTCCAACTTCCGGGAAAAGAGATGGGATTTTTTTTATCGTGGACTGCTTGACGGAGGGAGTTGAGTGGGAACGACGGGAAGGAGAAGCCTTGCGCAAGAGATGGGAGACGGGCTGGGCTCCTTTCTTGTCTTCTTGGGTTCAAGTTGTGGGCTCAAAGAATTAAAGAAAAATGGGCCGAAAGAGAGGAAGGGAATTAGGGAAATGGGTCAACGGGTGAGCCGAAAGTTTTAGATAAGTGGGCCGGACATGGCGGCCCGCTCGAAATCATTACTTTTTATCATTTTCATTCATATTTATTCGTCCTTTTTATTCTTTTTTTTTTTTTTTTATATTTTTATATTTTTAATTCATTTTTATCCCTTTTTATAAATATTTTTATATTTTTGTAAAATAAATGATACTTAAAATATCGACAAAATTCGAATGCCAACACGATCTACATGAAACGAAATCATAATGGACAACAAACAAACAAATAGGTCTTTTACCAAGACTAAACACTTAGCTTTCACGTCTTCCTTTCATGCGGTTTGCGGTGGCTTGTGACGGAGAACTAGTCCTTGACAAGTTGGAAGTCGAGGTTGAGGTGCTCAAGTTGCATGCGAGCTTGGATGGCCGTTTACGCTTCGAATGATGGCGCCAAAAGATGGAGAAGTCGAGATGAAGAAGAGAGAATAGCGAGGGAAGATCACGGCCCAATCATGGAAAGGGGCCTGAGAGAGTTTTATGGACCTCCGAGAAAATCCCAGTGCTGTAGAGAGGAACCCCCAAAAGATGGTGTTCTTTCTGCCGTCGCCTCCTCCTGTTTTCACTTTTGCAGCTCTCTTCCTCTTCCATGTCCTTTCGGGGTCAGACCACATCTTATCCCTTACCGATACCGCCTTTCCTTGTTTTGTGTGCCCACTCCCCCTTATCTTCTGCTCTTATATTTAGCTAATTGATGATAAGAATTGAAAAGACCAATAGCACAAAGTAAGGTGTTGAAAGTGTTAGACCAATTTAAGAGGAAAAAGGGCAATCGATATATCATCTTTATTTGCTAATTGAGAATCATGGCATTCTTCACAAAAGAGGTCTTGAATATTCGCTTGACTTCAACTCAATTTCACTTCAACTTGGCAAAATCACATCCGAATCAAATTCAATTTCATACAAGTGGTTCTTTTCCACATCCAAAATACACATATTGAATCCGTTATGTTAGACTTGTCAAAATTAAATAGGTTGTATTGTTATAAGGATTAGTTATTTTTAGAAAATGGGTTCAGAATGATGAAGTCTGAAATAGAATGGATATTAAATGAGATGACGACTTACTTAAATCTAACCTATCTTTATGAATCTTTCTTTACTCTCTTTCGTCCTCATTCGATCTCATGTTTGCCTACTCCATGCTTTGACCTCAAATTGGGTGTGAGTTTTCTTAGATTTGATCAACCATAAATGTGTTTTAGTAATATGGATAAGATAGGATATGGATCATAAATTTGTATTGTATGAAAATGGGTTAAATATGTTAAATATGTTAAATAGATCATCCAAACCCGATCTGACTTAACCGTTTAACATATTTATCCATTACAAATGAACGCTGTGAATATTTATCAAACCGAGATCTTTGGTAACGAACTTTAAAATAAATAATTACTGATAATACTAAACGAGGATTTCCGTGTGACATCTTCACTTGCGCGTGTTCGACCTTCACATCAATTTCTTCCTCGGCTCTCAACCATGCACGTGTGCCTCCGACGCTAAACTTGAACCTTCAGCGAGAGAGAGAGAACTAGCTTTGAGGAGTGGAGGGACCTCTCATGGGCCGTGGCCCAAGGTCAAGCGTTTGATGGACTTGGGCTGCTGGGCTGAGGATGAGCCAATTGGACCTGGTTTTCTGGACGGGCTGAAGAGTGATGACCTGAATTGAGTTGGCTCTAATTAGACTAATTGGCTGATGGGCCTGGGGTGATTTTAATGGGCTGCACTTGGGGTTTAATGACATTTTGGTGCTTTACTTGTTATTTATATTTTTTTAATATTCCTTTCTTTCGTTCTTCTCTTCTATATTATTATTATTATTATTATTATTATTATTATTATTATTATTATTATTATTATTATTATTATTATTATTATTATTATTATTTACAAAAATATGCATATCGAATTTGTCGGCAACAATTTAGGTGTCAACGGATTCTTTTAGTTAAATAGAATGGTTTGATAATAAAGTAAATACTCGGGAGCATATTAGATGTTACTTGAGTCAATCGATTATTTATTTAGAGATGATAACATAGGATTTTGACGATTGGTTCAACCATGGAAGCCTATTCTACCGAACTTTCTCATTATGCATTCTAAATTTTAGTTTAAGAAGTCGCATTTTGTTACTAAATTAGACACTTTAGGCAAGTTATTGAAATAACAATTGACACTTTCATTGCCAATACATTATAGGATAAGAGAAGCCAACACGTACATGTAATGTCCACTAGAAAATATTTTGAAAAGCATCTATCTTTCGTTATATTGTCTGCAATTAGACAATAAGCGGTATCAATTGCAGTCCTTACATGAGAAGAGAATGAGGGGGAAATTATTGTCAACTAATAGTACAAAGTTTGACGATGTTGAGGCATTTAAGTTTAGTATCTAAAGTTGTTGAGGTATGTACCTCTCTTAATTTACATTTGTAAGCTCGACGTTTATTGCTTCGTTGGACACCCTTCATCTACATGATTAGAAAGTCCTTGCTCTGCAGATGGTGTGCCTTGCTCATTGTTTATATCGTCGTTGTTTTTGCCAAAGTCTCTTGACAGACTCAAAGGGAAGTTAGTGTTTTCTAAAGCTTCAACAGCTGCAATCTCATTGCCACCATCATTCGTATTTCTATCTCTGGCTTCCTAGAAGTATACGGATTGAGGTCCCTTTGGTAAAACCTTCTTCCCCATGCAACAATTTTCTCCCGCAATGAACCTGAAGAACTTGTTACTTCATGCCAACTTTTTTAACGAACATGACCATGAAAATGAAGAGAGCTAGAACTGCAATAGCTCCAGCAATCAAGAATAGGCCCCAGAAACTGTCAAGATCCAAGCTGTTGGAAGAAATCGAGTTAGTCGAATCCAGGCAATTGGATTTCGATGGGAACCATGTGTTTTCAATTTCCGTCATTTTAGGCCCTTCAGTTACGTTAAGGATTGCTTGCGAAATATCTGGTACTAGTGGAGACCCTTTGGGGAAAATCTGTAAACCAAAAGCAAGACATGAGATATTTCAATTAAAGAAATAATGAATAACTCTAGTAATTGGAAATTTTGAGGGTTTTCTTTTTTGGGCTATGATTGAGAGGTTGAGGACTTACGAAGCCAAATCCAGCAGTTTTAAATGTCGGGACCATGGTATATTTATTGCAATATTGAGAAAAAGCAAGTTTCATGTAAGGCATTTCATCAAATGCGGCTGCAATCCCGCCCTTGCACTTCCCTTGAAAGAAGTGCATCACATTCTTCAAGAGAATGATAATATATAAGTCTCGAATCATCGAACTTCATTTGCTTTAGCATTCCATAAACGAAAGAGCCATGCTGGTAACCCACTTTTTCTCCACTCTTTAGAAGCTGATCAATATCGGCCACAGTTGGTTGAAGATTTTGCACCACCAAAGAGAGCTCAAACTTGCCGTATAACTTTGCGTTAGTATAAGTACCACAAAAAACCACACGATCACGACAAATCTGGTTAGGTTGCTAAATACTCTCTCCCCTGCAATCCAAATTAAGAGAAAGCATCTAAATTTTTTAAGAACGATATGGAAATTGTAATGTTCAATTGATTTATTAAAGTAAAGGGTGTTTACTTTGTGCAAAGACCATGATTGAAAACGAAAACCAGAAGCTCGTGCCAACTTGATGCGCAGCTGGACCCCCGAATTCTTCATTAATCTGGTGTTCGAGAATCCACACGACCAGTGCTATAAACACAAAGAAGCATCCGGTCGTTAACCAAAGGTCCCAAGTGAGTGGCTTCAAGAAAACCCAAGCATTCTTGTTCTTGCTGTCCTTGTATGGCACAAGCATTGCAACCCCCGATTCGGTGTATGGTAAGGTGAAGTCTACGTATAATGATCTGTTCGCAATGATTGTTGTATCACCCACCACTGCATCATAATTCTGTTCCAACAAAAGGAAGGGCAATGTTTTTTTTTTGTCAACCACATGATAGCATAGTAAGTTTCAACATGTATTACAACGAAATTAAGGACTTTGCTCACCTTATAAAATACTTTATCGATCATGTCATTGTAAGTACTTCCCGCGGTCCTTCCATCAGTGATTGCAAACGGAATAAAGTCATAAGCCACAGCATAAGGCAATTTTTCAATGACGGCTTGAAAGATGTTGATACAGTATCCGGTGACTTGGAATGTATTTGTGCTAGGATCTTGAGTCACGGTCACAAATTGATAGGAACTGTCCTTCAGGGGGACTAAAATTTTCAACCTCTTCCCATTTGTGGGAATCTCCCATCCCTTAGGAACAGAGGTTGAATCTCCTGGCCATATTATTGATCCAATATTAGTGGAATATTTGCTTGTGCTGAATGAATACAAATCTCTCACCAGCCCATTTTCTAGCGTCCAAAACCCAATCCCTCTTGCTGCATTTCCATTGATATTAACGATTTGGAGCACAGTCGACTCTAGCTGCCCATCGATGAGTCTAAATCTTCCAGTGAGGCCTGCGAATGTCATATCGGCTAGTTCTTGGAGAAGTTTCTGACCATTTTGAGAGACCCCACACTTGTCGAGATCTGTTGTATCTGTCGAAGCATTCAACATCTGGTAGGTAAAATTCGTCGCACCCATTTCCTCAATGGCCATTGCCAAAGCCCAAGCAGCATCATAAGCCCGGTATCCGAAAATGTTCAATGTAGGATTATGGACGGAAGGATTCTCTTGTTGGAATTTCATCCTCCATCGGACCGTGAAGTTGTCTAGGTTTGGTGTGTCCGGGATATAAGTCTTGATGCCCAGTACTCCTTGCATCGAACTAGCGACAATAGATGAATCCACAGAACTCAGTAGGTCGGTGATTCCATTAGTCATGATCCACACATAACCTTCTCTCATCATTCCCACCTCTTTTGCTTTGGCAAATAGCCGAGAACCAAGGGTAGGTAACACGTGCACGATGAAGACCCTTGTTTGCATCGTCATTAATTTGTAGAGTTCCTGCAGGATTTGATCGTCCGTGGCTGAAGGAGAAATGGGGCTCCTATAGGGCACTCGCGTGTTGACTTCTTCCAAAGCTATGGTAAGAGAAGGTATAATGCCTGCTCCGAACTCGTTGTCCACATATATGAGGACCACTTCTTTCCAGCCAAAAGCTTGAATGACTGCGCTTATGGCATTCACTTGGGACGAGTCAATTTGCGCGGCTCGAAGGAAGTATGGACTCCGAAGAGAACTAAGGGCAGGACTAGTGGCAGAAAAAGTGACGATGGGCACATGAGATTTGTCTCCGAGGTGAATGAGGAAGTCTGCTTGCGCTGAACCTTGAGGGCCTATTATGGCTTGGACTTGCTTATTCTTTATCAGATCAAGTGCTGCACGGATGAACAAGAAAAGACGGTGAAACAATAATGTTAAGTCAGATAATAATATAAATACTTAGTGGAAAAGGCATTGTATTGATCAGAACTCAATTAAAACTTGATGCAATATCATAAAAAATAGAAATGTTTAAGAAAAAGGAAACATAGGAAGTTGAAGTTGGGAAAGAACTCGTACTTCATATTATTTAAACAGTATGTGTTTACTAATAATTAAAACTTCTCCATTTTCTCAGTTTATTATAGTGATATTGACCCATGTTAATAAAATGTTTATGGAGTTGAATGTATCACTGGAGCTTTTTTTTTCATTATGACTAGACTCCTAATTCAACATGTCCTTGAGATGATACATTGTAAATTCCTCCAACACAGGTAAGCGAAACCTCTTATTTTCAAGTATATATGAAATCATACTCACGAAACATAGTCGAACCTTCCCATTTGGATCTAACGTAATTTCAGACATGAACAGTTGTATGCAAATGCAAAATTTATTAATGTCAAGAAAGCACACTTTAATTAAGTAACCTGCAGATTCATGAAATTATTTTACTACGTGGAGGGAATCGAGGCCGCGCCTCCATTTTTACTAACTGAAACCAACCCATGAGGTTGTTGAAAGATTTAATTTATTAAGCATAGTGCAGGTTTTCGGCTGTCGCCTTAGATGTCGTTTGGCATATGATATTGCAAACAAAGCAGAAACTAATTCTTTCGAAAGAAGTAATGTCAAGAACCAACAGGAGGATAAAATGGCTCAGGACGATCAAGTTGATTCGTTAAGTTGACCTCTTTATCTCATGCCATTTGAAAATCCACTCTAGAATCCAATTCCCAAGTCTATGGATTTTATGAGGACAAACATTTGTGATGATGATGATGATGATGTTTATTTTACCAAAAAAAAAAAAAAAAAAAAAACCTTTGTGATGTTTATAATATATGTCAAGCCTCTCAACATCCATATTAAACTCCTTTCATTTAATGACAATTATTTGGTTGAACTTCAAACCTAAGTTGTTTTATTTGACCATCAAAACACCATTTCCCAGGAAATAATTAATCGCTAACTCAACTCGATACCAAATAGTTATACATGGCTCAACTGGAGCAAAAATAGTATAATTATGTAGAGATCTGTTCTATGTACAATATTTTCCCAAAGATAAATTTTAAATTTTCTTTATCAACCATCTCCGCAAGAATGATCATATTTCTAACCTGAAAAGCACAATAATGTTAGGCTCTTTTTCCGAAACTGTGGCTATATAGCATTTGTCTTTAGCGAGACAATTTCTAATAGGGTTCACTTATCATATACATGTAGACATAATTTTATTAATTTATACTACACTTACGCGGGCAAGAGTCACAGGAGAGCTTTATACTCTTCAATAATAGAGCAAGCAATAGTAGTCCAATATTTCCCCATCCAAGATCATAAACAAGAATCCTGTTCGCATGTCTTTATTGAGATGAAACTTTGTATCCACAAATTTATGTACATATGTTTATTTTGGCAAAATATGAGATGATAGAGAAGGTGGACTTTTCTCTCTTGAATCTTTGAGATCAACTTCATGTCATCTTTGATCCTATAATAAGATGATAAGGACTTCGTTTTCACGATGATAAAGAGCTCTTTAATATATTGCAGTCGTTAAATTTGAAAGGGGGTAAGAAAATTATAAACAAGGCAGCTAAGAGAGTGAATACAGATTGGTGACAAACAGTTCGTGAGGATGAGGAAAAATCTTGGTCTCTTTCCTTTTTGGTAAACTTAAGCTTGGTCGTTCCTTCATGGAGCTTCGAAATTGTTGCTTGAACAATCTCTGCTACGAGAATGCATATTACTTTGAATGGAACACTCAAATGTCGTTGTGTCTTTGAAAACTTAGCTGGGGATTCTTTTCACTTTTCAAATATATAGAAGCTGAAATTTTCATATGATTGCCAAATAAGTCGTTGAGAACAATAATTGGTTTTTTCTTGCATCACACAAGCAGATATATAAAACAGTTTATGCTCTTCCGCAATATGTGTATTAACCCAAGACCAATCCCCTTCGAAGTTCAAGCAGAGATTTAGCCCCATAAAATTCGGTAGAAAGAAAAGACTAACCAAAACAATATTCAACACGATCAACAGAAGTACAAAAATGCTAACCCAAAAGCTGGTGCCATCGTATATTTCTGGTCAAGCATCGTGACCAGTCAGTATGTTAGAGAGAGAGAGAGAGAGAGAGAGAGAGAGAGAGAACCTGCAGCAGCGGCGGCAACCTCATCTCGTTTGGAGTCTCTAACGTTGAGGACGAGCCTAGTCTTGTAGGAAGGGTTGGAACTATAAAAATCAGAGAGAGACATGTTAATGCAGGTCAATCCCATCTGACCCACCTGCGTCTCCAGATCAAGGATCACCCCAACGTTCACCGCGATCGTTGTTGGATTGCTGTTGTTGCTGCCCTGCGCCACTGCTGGGTGAGTGCCATCGCTCAAGGTGACGACAATCGGGAAAAGGAGAGAGCCAAAAATAGGAGCTTTTCAGCATCGAACGAGATTCTTGGAGGAATCATTGAAAAGGGTTTTGCGAAAAGGCAAATGTGTGTGATAGAGAGAAAAGAAGAGAAAGGAAAAGGGGGTGGGGGGTTGGTTGGAGGATATGATGATGGCTACGATGCATTTATATTGGAGAAGAGCTTTGAACAAGTAAGACCAAGCGTGGAAAGTTTCCATTCAAGGATTGCTGTGCACGACCGTGACCTCCAGTAGTACCGATAGTTCATGGTTTTTTCTAACTTCTTTCATACTCCTATTGTCTTTCGTAGAAAGTTCATATAGCCTTGTGTCACGGGCCGAGAGTTTCCTTGGCTTCGTAACGACCCGTGTGGCGCCCGGCGTGCGGAATTCGCCAGGCCAGCCTTCCTTCTCTATAGTTGTTCCACGAACAATACGATGAATGATTCTTCGTACGAGATCCTGCCATACCCAGCTTCGCTTGGGTGTCTAGTCCATCGAGTGAGACAACATATCTCTTTAGGCTCAGCAACGATTTCGGCCTGCCATGGCCTCGTCAGAGAGCGCATCAGCTCCCGACCGTTTGTGCACGAGAGGCCAACCTCTCCTTCAGAGCTCATAAGTAATATAATCTTTCTATCTTAGAACTCCTAGCACCAACCGTCTTGACGCCACTCCCACAAACCAGTTTTGTATGTTCCCTCTGCACCCTCACTCTTCACTTGATAACCCCAAGTACCACTCACAAGTGTAACGAGTACGGGAGGATTCACGGACCGTGTGTGACATCCCGATTTTCCAATTCTAGTTTCAATTAAATAAGTCGGGCATTTCATCTTCGCGTCTATAGCTTTCTTCCGAGTTGGCCACTCACGAGATAACTAGTCTATCGTGAAGCCGTTAAGGAATCTAAACGCAATAGACTTGAGAATTCGACCAGAAACGATCGCTCGACCGTACTAATCTGCAAGGGTCATTACGGCACGTGCACGATTAGAGACCGAAGATAGGTCGATTCAACATAATCATGTAATTCAGTGTGGGTGATTCCACCTAATTGCACAATTCTTGTTGATCGACACTAGACCGATTTCTCTGTCGTTTTGATACCTTGTGTTCGTATTTGAAATCTTGAGATTTCTACGACAACCGAGAGTTACCAATGTGTCGAAGATGCACTTTGTGGCTTGAAAATAATCAACCACAGGTCAATTGCACAAAAAATTCCTAAAAGCTACCCGGTAGATTAGGACGCGCTAAAGTCACGCCAGATTGAATTTAACCGTGAAATTGAACCCGATTACAAAAATTGGAAGTTCTGTCAAGTCACAATTCATTTTAGGAATGTCGACTCATCTCCAGAAGATTTTTCTACAAACCGAGATTTTTGGTGGAAAAGCAAAGTAATGCTGTTTTTGTTCGGGATTGTCAGAGGGCCGTTTTTAATCGAATCTTCGAGATGCAAGTTGGATCATTTGACGGGAAAATGTCATGAGAAGGCCGAGGACACATGGGTTGATTTAATTGAGCTTCAATTGGATGGAATTGAGTGAGAATTGATTGAATTTGATGTACAAATGTATGAAATTGTATACCATGGGGAGAGCTATTTTGCACCTATTGGCAAGGTTGTGGAGGAAGATTGAGGAGAGAGAGTGGATGATGTCATGTGATGTCATGGTGGGGCAAAGCAAATGAGGTTTAGACAAGTGTTGAGCTCTAGTGAGCCACCAAGGAGGCCCCTCTTCAGCAGACCATCTTCTTCCTTCATTCATGGATTTCTCCATGGTTGAGGCTTAGGAAAAGCTCAAGAGAACCAGAGGAAACCGAGCTCACCAGCCCCTCCATCATCGCACGCCCGGAAGGCCATCGTCGGCCGTTTTCCTCCCTTGTTTTCCCCTCGTTCCAGTTTCTGCTCCAGCCGACCTTTCGCCAAAGATCCGAGTAAAAAGTTAACTTCACGGTTGAACCAGCGAACGAGCCACCCATCACCGCGAAGACGACATCCAGACCGTTCCGGAGCACCTCGCCGCTCGCCGGAACGATTCTCCGACCGTCCCGTACGGCCGCCCGAAGCCGCCGCTCGCCGGACCGTCGGACTCGCCTGGTTCCGCCTGTTTCGCCCGTTTCGCGGTTTTCAGCCATTTTCTCCCCATTTCTACCCTACCTCCACCCATACCAACCACCAGCAAGATCCCCTTGACCCCGGGAGCCACCGGTTGCCAACCACCCGCTCGCCGGAGCTCCGATCGGCCCGTTTCGCCGTTGAAGTTGCTGGTTTCTTCTCCGCAGTTCAGCCAGATCAAGCAGAAGACAGCAAGAAGTTCCAGACTTCGAGGCCCATTTTCAGTGTCTTCCCGGCCTCCGTTGGTGTCGTCGCTTTGGGGTTTATCGACCACCTTGGTGTCGTGGTCGCCGTGAACTCACCGGCGCACAAAACCGGTGAGTTTATCCTCTAATCCTTGCTTAGTGAGTTAATGACGCTTAAGGGGTGTTTAGATTAGTCTAATTAGGTTTAGGTGGTTAGATTAGATTATTTTAATGTAAATTAGATTAGTTGTATGATTAGCTTAATGGATGTTTAATTAGGGCTAATTGTATGATTAAATTAGTGTAATCTTGTTTAAGCCCTAATTAATTATGTTTAATTAATTAATTATTTCGAATTTATAAATATTATTTTATTAAATTGTATTATTATAATTAATTATTTAATTATTTAATTTTCGGAATTAAATTTAATTATTTAATATTTCGAAAATTTGCCGGGATGGCCTGGCCGTTAGAATTTCGCGCCGATCGCAAAGTGCGGTTGGTTTGTGTTAATTGTAAGCTTAAATTGAGAAGTTGAGTGATTGATGGTTATGGTTAATTATTCCAAAAGTGTGGAATTGAGTGATATTGATGAAGTTTTGGTATTTAACTTGAAAATACCCGGTGTTGGGTTTGGGCACCGTAATTGGTTGGTAGGTCCAGTTTGTATCGATTGATTGAATGGATGTTTATGTGGGGATTTATCCCAAAGTTGATTAGTGTTGGTTTTGATGGGAAAATGGCCGTGAGAGGTTGTGAGTTGAACCTAGAAAGCCATCAAATCTAGAATTGCTGAGTGGGGCCGTGATGCCACTACATATAACATTGCCGAGTGGGGCCGTAATGCCACTACATATAACATTGCCGAGTGGGGCCGTAATGCCACTACATATGACTTGCCTGTAAGGCCGTGATTGAGAGTCGAGAATGAATAGTCGAATGACCGGGTGATGATTTCGATGACATGTAATCGACTAAGTCGATTGATCGAATCGATCCGAGTAATTGAATTGTTTGGATGATGTGGTTGTCAATATTTATTAATTAAACTGACGTGCAGGAAGAAAACCGAGGCGAGGTAAGTCCTCTATCCTATTTGTGTGGCTAGAGCGCCTGAGGCGTATTTTCTTCCTAATTGAGTTTTAGAGGGTAGGACTCGCCGAGACGTAGTCTCATCCCGGTTGTGGGATAATATTTCAGGTCCCTAGATGACGGCCGTGAGGACCGGAAGTCCTGGAGTTCGGAAGGTGGAGGCTGAAGAATCGCGAACGTGTCTCGACAAGTTGGTCATAGGACAGTTCCTAGTTGTTGAGCCTGTCTATTTTGTAGACAATCCAAAGTTGTTGTATATAAACCTATGTGTTTATAGAAAGCTTGTTTGGTTGTGATTGATTGCCTGCTTTTTTTATCCCAAGTTAAATGTTGTCAGGGGATTTGTTTCGCTTCCGCATGTGCAATATAAAAATGCATGGGTCGGCGACGTGTCCTGGGGGAAGTCGCATTTGTATCAAGCGAGTGGGATGTTTGCGCTCGGAGGATCGGGGCGTGACACCGTGACACTTGTCTATTCTTCAGTAAGCCCAAACATCTATCTCTTTCTTCTATTATGCGGAGAAGTCTAGATAGCTCTGTTTGAAAGGTTTTCATAGTTGGTTCCAGTCATGCTAAAATTAGGATAATTTGTTTCCTTCATATTATTGATTTTCTAGTATGCTTTCTCTTAATACTTTTTCCATCTCACCTCTGCCAACGACCAATAACCTTCTATTCAAAGCTTTTTACCACATTGGCTTGCGCATTTGGCATACTAAAAAATAATAAAGTAATTGAAGTTATATATATAAGGGCCTCACAATATAAGGCCTTCACAGCCGAGGGTGAGGTGGCCTGGCGAGGATTTCACGACCAATGAGGATTGCCAATGATACTCGCTAGCTCTAAAGAAAAAATAAGCAAAAATAAAAAATTCAAAAAATAATAATAGTAATAAACATATTTACAAATATTATAATAATATTTTTCGATGGTCACGTTGGACAACCGGTAGCCACGTCGCCTTATCAGGCAGGACAAATCGGAAGTGGCACTCCAAGTGATTGATTTTTCAAAGTTGTGGCATTCAAATAAGCGAAAAAAAAAAAAAAAGTTTTAGTACCTAAGATAACACCATACAAAAGTATTGGCATTTGAAATGTACTTAAACCCTGAAGTTAGGCTTTCTTTCCAAAAATAAAACTATGCAGCATGTGTATTTTGTGACTTGATTTCTAACACAGTTCATTGATCATCTATATGTAGACGTAATTTTATAAAGGTTTACTCCGTTATAGCGGGACAGGAGTCACAGGGAGCTATATATTCTTCAAAGAAAAGAACAGACAATAGTAGTCCTACATTTCACCCTCCAAGATCATAAAACAAAAATTCTCTCGCACATTTTTATCAAGATGAAACTGGGTCCACAAATTTATGCACATATATACGTTGGTGAACTATCACATGATAGGAAGGTGGACTTCTAATTTAAAAGATCACAAGTTTACCGACACCAACAATATTGAGGAGTTATTATATGGTCTGTAGATCATTTTGATCAATATCATCTTAACCAGTAATTAAGTAGGTCCTACCATTAGCCCGAACGATTGATGCCTGAGATGTATTTGGTCTATATGATGCATAAACCATACACGCTTGTTTCAATGGTGCTACACCTCTAACTACAAAAAAAAAAAAAAAAACCCAAGAAATGGTTTAATAGATTAAAGATTTTCAATTTGGGGTGACTGAAATAACTACCTCCATCAGGATATTATAATTGGATGGTTCCTAAAATTGTTTCTTGCAATATCGTTTTCTTGGTATAGCTTTCTGAAGAGTAAACTCCAAGAATTGAAAGGAATAAATGAAACAAATGGTTCCAAGGTCAATCGTTACGCTCAAAGACCAGTGTTTTCAAATTTCAAGAAGCACCGCGTGGGGTGGATGGAACAAACCCATAAATACTGTCAAGCTAAGCGTCAAATTGTCAGTCTCACACGGCCGCATGACTGGGGTGGACGTGTGAAAGATATCAAATTGAATCTTAGCAAAATAAACTTCAACAATCAACGGAAGGATAAAAGGAGAGAGAGAACTGCAGCAGCAGCAACCTCTTCTCCTTTTGAGTCTCTAACGTTGAGGATGAGCCTGGTCTTGTAAAAAGGGTTTGAACTATAAAAGTTAGAGATAGACAAGTTAACCCAGCTCAATCCCATCTTACCCACCCACGTCTCCAGATCAACAATCACCCCAACGTTCACTGGGATCGTTGTGGCACTGTTGTTGTTACTACTTTGCGCCACTGCTAGCTGAGGACCGTCGCTGGAGCACACAATGATGGCTAAAAAGGAGAGAGCCAAAAAGAGGAGCGTTTCAGCGTCGAAAGAGACTCTTGGAGGCATCATTGAAGAGGGTCCCGGGAAAACGCAAGTGTATGTTTGTGTGAGAGAGACATGGAGGATGTGATGACGAGGGCGATGAATTTATAAGGGAGAAGAGCTTTGAAAAGTAAGACAAAGCATGGAGAGCTTCCATTCAAGGATTGCTCGACATGGGCGGGTCCATCTGAGCGTATGTATTATGCAAAGAGATAAGATAACCTCCGGTAGCATCCACTAAAAATTGCACTAATAACAAGCTGCGTATACAACTTAACAATAGATATTTTTCGTTCAATTGCTTGGCTACCTTAAAAAAGGTTGTTCTCTCAAAAAATATTTTACCCAAATAAGACAACAAAAGTTGTCAATTACATCAATAAGAGAGACATTATTCACTTCGTCCCAACCTTAAGTTCAAGTTATTTATCATGCAAATGATTTTTTATCTAGGGGGTTGATTAGATACCCTAGTAAAGCATTACAGAAATACCTTACTTTACGAACCAGAGATTAATGAGTTCAGGGATTCGATTACGCTAGATTACTCTAACCCCTCTCCGTACATTTCTCTTTTATTAATGTAACAAGCCAGGTGGTCATGTGGGTGCAAAACCATTATTGAACACTCAATAAAACAAGGCAACAATAAATCTTAAGCATGGGAGAAATACTTACCTTGACGCAACGCGAGCATATGTAGGGAAAACCACATTTATTTACTTAAATATGGTTTCTAAATAACGCGCAATTATACTCAAATCTCCTTTTGGGTTTCTCTTATTTAAATGAAAACTAAACTATATGTCATGCAATTAAACTAAATGGCATAATTCTAATGACACACAATTTCTAATTAAAGGGACCTAGTAATAATTACTAAATAACATGCATTTTATGAACCTAATTCTATATGACATGCACATGGCTTTTTTGTATTTTTATTAACATTCTTAGTTAAAATTACTAAAAATAAAAATCTACCTAAAGTGAGATATTATCTATTTTAAAGTTAGGAAATAGACTAACATAAATCCTATATTAACTTAGAAACTTATCTCAACAAGCAATTCAATTCGCAGATAATTTAATTAGAAAAGTATCGAAACTATTCTATCATGCAATTCTATCTAGAAAACCAATTCTAAACCACATGATATGCAATGCAATTTACGTATTTTAGGATAAAGAAAGCAATCAAACTAAGATAACCACCAAATCATCCAAGATTATAAAAAAAAAAATAGGGATATGTGCAAGCAGTCCTAAAACTTATTGGGAAAGTGCAATTTGAGTCCTAAAACTTGCAAAAAATACAATCAAGTCCTGAAATTTGTCAAATTGGTTGATTGAGTTATAAATTTAACTCCGTCAAACTTACTAACGGAAATTGCTGACGTAGCGCCCGACGTGACATTTTAAATTAATTTTTATTTTCCACGTGACTTTTAACATTATTTTTATTCTTGTTTAAATTAGATTTAAAATATAAAAAGGAAAAGCTAAATTTATTTTTAAAAAAAAAACAAAACTGTTCAAAACAAAGGCACTAGTGGAGCTTCGGCCTCCACCCATCGCCGAAGGGGCCGGGCGACTAATGGAGCTTCAGCCGCCACCCTTCGCTGAAGGGGCCGGCGACGATTACCCGGCCTGGCGAGGTGGCCAGCCCTCGCCCGGGCGAGGCCTTGCAGCCACCCCCGCCGGGTCGGCGAGGACGCCGCCCAAATCCCTGGGCACGCGGCCCTTGCGGCTTGCTACCATCACCCTCCCTTGTGGGAGGCCTCGCCGCCCCTCACAGTTTGCCCGATCTTGCGAGCCTCGCCGATCGAGTGAGGGCTGTGAGGTCTCGCCAGGGCGGAGATGGTCACCGGCCCCCACGAGGGCCGACGTGCCCAAATCTGGGTGGGCATCCTCACTCGACCCGGGGGGTGCCCGCGAGGTCTCGCCGGCGAGGGTCGGCCACCCCGCCCGTGGCCGGCGACCGTCACCGGCCCCTCCGGTGATGGGCGGCGACTACTGAAATGCCCGCCGATGCCATTTTCTTTTTATTTCAACAGTTTTGTTTTTAAATAAATTTTAGTTTTTAAATCTAATTTTAAAGATTTTCGATAAAAAAATAATTTTAAAAGCCATATGGAAAATAAAAATTAATATAAAAATATGACGTTAGCGCCACGTCAGCAATTTCCGTTAGTAAATTTGACGGTGTTAAATTTAGACTCAATTGAACCAATTTTGACAAGTTTTAGACTTGATTGCATTTTTTTGTAAGTTTTAGGACTCAATTGCACTTTCCTTGTAAGTTTTAGGACTTCTCGACACATATCCCTAAAAATATCACCCAATCAATTCAAGCAAGGAAACAATATCTAATTAACTTGAAATTTCGCAAATAAAATTGATAAATTGATTTTAAGTCTCAAAGATCAAAGTATCAATATTAAAGATACTATAGACAAAATTAAAGATCATGCGTGTTACATCCTAATTTTGGGATATGCCTATCACTCAAAGATATTGATTACATGGAATAATCAAATTAGGCAATAAGACATTCAATGGAATCGGATAACGATCACTATCTAATCTAATTTGGAGGATTTGATCCCAAATTCGAATTGGTGGACAACATATTGGACAGTGATTGGCAATGGTGCACGGCGACGACAAAACGGCATGGCACGGCTGAATAAATGGAGAACGATTGTGGCTGCCCGCCAAAGGAGATCATAGTGAATTAATATTTGGTCTTTTAGTCGGACCAAGTAATCTCCACCGAGAACACTAAAGTCACGATATTTAAGTCTTCAATCTCCCTATGCTTCTTTCTCAAGAATTCACAGTTAAGTCTCCAGATTTCACCATGCAATAAGAGACAAATTCCACCGCTTTGACCAAAAACCAAAACAACCCACAATCTTTGAAGATGTGCTCGTACGATGAGTTGATGGCTGGGACATCTAGCTGCAATATCGTGAAGTTGGTGTCGCTCGCGGGATCCAGCTACAAGAATAACCGAGCACGCTAGAAATTCACCAAGGAACCAGGAATTCCCCGAACTGGACCGCATTTTGCCCGAGAAAACCTGCAACAAGGAAAGAACTCAAGCGTGGTGCGTTAGCTTTCTTGTCGGCAGTGTTGCAATGGTGCAGCGAGCAACTCGTCGTCGAGCGGCGGCAGCAATGTGGGAGTCACACAAGCAAGACAGCAGCCTCTCTGGCTTGGCTTTGTGAGCTGGTTGACGGCGATGAAAGCCTAAGGAAAGGACGGCAACAGCTCTTCAGGTTTGCGGAAGGGAAGAAGCAACGGCATCTGGTGGGGCTGAGCTTGAGCTTCGCTGCTGGTAGGACTCTTGATGGATCAGCAATGGCGACGGCAAGGGCAGGCGTCGTGGTGGGGTGAGGCTATGTGAGGATCGCGGAGATGACAAGATCACCGCCGTAAAATGGAGTCGGCCGCGACTTCTCTTCTTTCTGTTTTCTCAATGTGTGCGCGAAGCCTGCCCACTCTCAAAGTTTACCACTCTTATGTATAATATGTCAGCTCTAAGTCAGTCACGTGCTGAATATTCTCTATTGATTTTTTAACTCTTCAAATTGAATATCAGCTCGCAAGTTTGTCGATTTCTTTCCTTTCTTGCTGTGAATAGAGCCATGAGAATGTCGCTGAGTTGGTGCCGTGATCAACAGAGAATTCTTCTCTTTATTTTAGCACACGTGGACAGAACCTCTTAGTCTTCAATTGCTTTTGGTTCTTTTCTTTATTGATAGAAAATCCCTCGGGGCGTCAAGCTGTATGATGTTCCTTCCAATATTCTCTCCTCTTTTTTTTTTTTTTTTGGCCGGAAAGATAGGTATTGCATTACTAATTGACAGCATTACAAAAGAACTCGGTATTACAACCGGAAGCTATTGCTTCGGCAGCTACCAAGCTTTGTAAGATAAAAGGAGGAAATATATTCCAGTTATGGGCCAGATCAGATCTGCCGTGGGCCTTGGCAGCCCAATCAGCAACTCCATTAGCTTCCCTCTTGCAATGCTGACTACGCAAATTAGGGCACAGGGAAATCAAATGATCAATCTCAGCGAACAGCGCTCGTTCTTCCCATGGGGGTGCCGTTTCGCATGAAGGATCTCGATCAACACCAAGCAGTCGATTCGATGATAAGATTGGCCATATTGAGTCCTTGATGCAGCAGATGATGAAGAGCAAAAGCTAGCGCTGTATTTCGGCTTGAAACGGAGAACCACGGGACATCATCGAGTGTAGACATCGGTAAGAACCGCTTGATGATTTCTCCCGATACACGCTACCGTGCCTTCTTGACTTCCCGGTTGATGAGATGCATCTATATTGCATTTTGAGGTATCCCCGATCCGAAGGTTTCCATAGTAAAAAGGCGATCTACGATCGTGGGATGCCCCGTTCGCGAGTCCTCCGATCGTTGATGATTTGGAGAAGAAAGACCGTGAATCCGTGTCTGGGCAAGAGCGTCTACCACAGCTCGGGTTGGATCGGGACGGATTCTGCCTCAAAGATTCTATTGTTGCGTTGGCACCAAATCTCCGCCAAAATACATGGGCGATAATCTCCAATCTAGGTACCCGATTTAGTATTTGTTGCTGCGGTTCGTAACCCACTCGTCGAGACAATGAATGTTGAGAGGAGATACTTAAATGTTGAGCTGCGGATGATTCCATATCCCGTTTGTCCATGAGCAAAAGAAGAATAAGTGTTCAATTGTTTCTGGAGAGTGTTGATTGCAAATTTCACAAATAGGATCAGAGATGATATGCCTAGAAAATAGATTAGCCTTGGTAGGAAGGGCATTGTGGCATGCTGACCATAAAAATAGACGGATTTTTTCGTGCTGTGTTGATTTTCCATAATTTGCGCCAAAGAATGATGGGTTGTTGGTATGATGATGATGCGTGGTGACCCCAGGTGTTATTGACTTGCCGACAAGAGTCTTGTAATTGCTTTTACCGTATGATTTCCATCCTTCGTTGCTGTCACACTAACCGATCGTGGCATGTAGCGGTCACGATAGGAGTTTAAGTATTTCTGTTGTGATGTTGACATCAAATAAATCTATTATAAGAGGAACATTCCAAGTATGTTGGATGGGTCAATAAGATTTGCCACCAGCCCTGGTTCCTCTCTTGTAGCTGGTCCTCCTATAGGGCCAAAGGGTAACCAGCTATGTTCACGAATTTTGATGTTCTTCCCATCCCCAACAGACCATCGTACATTAGGTAGGATGGCATCTCTTCCAAAGGATACTCCGCCAGCCCCTCGGATGGGCGCGTGCCAAGTGCTGCGTTTGAGTGAACATCTTTAGTTTGGAAATATAATCCTTTGAAAAGCCGACATCATAACAAGTTTGGCTGTTGAAGTAGACGCCATGCCTGCTTGCCAAGTAGCGCTTTGTTAAAAGCTAACAAATCTCGGAAGCCTAGCCCACCACTCACCTTGCTGGTTTTTAACAATTCCCAATTCTGTCAATGTACTCCGCCCCTTCGTTTATCATTTCTCCACCAGAAATTGGAGATTTTCTGTTCAATCTTATGACACAATGATATAGGAAGTTTGAAAATGGACATAGCATCTTTAGGAATAGCTTGTACAACATATTTCAAGGGATTTCCTTGCCCCCTTTCGATAATAAAAGCTCTTTCTAGCCCTCAAGTTTGGCATTTACCCTGCCTAATATACAACTAAACATATCTGTTTTGGATCTTCCCAATCGACGGAATTCCTAAGTATTTCCCATATTTCGTAATACCGGTACCCTAAATTCTGCCGCTAAATTGTGCTGAAGACTCCAGGACAGGATTTAGTAAAAAAACATTCCAAACTTATTCCTATTAATGACTTGGCTAGTAGCTAGACAATATTGATTCAAGATATTGGCTAGATTCTAACATTCCATGAGGGTTCCTTTAAGGAAGAAGACCGAATCATCAGCGAAAAATAGATGGGAAAGAGTAGGACAAACCTCGTTAAGCTGGATTCCTTTTAGATGGCCCATGTTTACAGCTTGATGAATAATGGTGGAAAGAACATTCGCCACTAAAATGAAGATATAAGGGAAGAGGTCCCCTTGACGTAATCCTCTTGATGGTTGGAAGTATTGAAGTTGTTCTCCATTGAAACGTACACTTAAAGATGAGGTTGTGATACATTGCATCACCATCCTAACCCATGAGTGATGAAAACCCAATGTAAGTTAGATAATCCTGCAGGAAATCCCATTCAATCTTGTCGTAGGCTTTTTGCATGTCCATCTTTAGAAGTGCATTAAAATGACGCTTCGATCCTTGTTTTGAAGTGATGAATAACCTCTGAACAATTAACACATTATCCTGAATTTGTCGCCCACTCACGAAGGCAGCCTGTTCCATTGAGATGAGTTCACCAAGCCACGGTTTGGGACGATTCGCCAAGACCTTAGAGATAATCTTATAAGCATAATTACACAAAGCATCGGTCGAAACCGATCAAGGCTCTTAGGGTGGTTGACCTTAGGAATCAACACTAGTACCGTCTTATTAAGATCTCTAGCGGGACTCCCCAAAGAAAAGAACTCATGAACTAATCGGAATAGATCATGCTGAATGATATCCCAATGGGTCGATAAAGAGTCCATTCAGACCATCGTCCCCGGAGCTTTCATCGCGCCCAACTGAAAAGTCGCCATTCGAACCTCCTCTATTGTAAGCTCAGCAATTAAATGCTCATTCATCTCAGTAGACACTAGCGGTTGACATTGATCTAGGATTGGTCTATAGTCCCGGTAACCAACAAAGGTGTATAATTTGGAGAAAAAGTCATAAGTCATGTACTTTAAAATCGGAATATCTCTCACCCAGTTAAGGCTTTCATCCCTTAACATTCCAATCCTATTGCGCTGCCTCCGCTGCACTCGTAGTGGCGTGAAAAAATTTGATATTTTTGTCGCCCCATCGTACTTGATTAACGCGGAACGCATAGCCCAAAATTGTTCTTCCGCCGCCATAGTTTCGATTTCCCCACGCAGATGTTACGCTTCTTCGGACGTGTGGGAAATATATGGCTTGTTAATAAGAGATTGGAGCTACTATTGTAAGGCTGGCACCCTCAAGTGACCATTCTCAAATTTTGACCGACTCCACTTTCGTAGATTATAAGAAACAATTTTGAGTTTACGCAATAGATGGGAATTGCGTACCTAGATTGAGTTCCATATGTCAGAAATAACCCTCTACACTCCGTATCTTGGTTCCAATATGCCTCAAAGACAAAAGGGCATTGACTTCTGGATAGGATATCGATGTGGACAAAATAAGTGGGTCGTGATCAGACCCCATGGCCGGCAAGGCAAAGACTCAAGCCGGGGTAAAGAAGTCGCCACTCCATCGTGCACGAACACGGTCCAACCGTTCTTTGATTTGTTCCGAGACCATCCCTATTATTCGACCATGTGAAAGTGCAGCCCTTGCTCTCAACCTCCATAAAGGCACAATCATTGATAACATCTCGAAAAGATTGCATTCTATACCATCTGAGCCCGCCTACCTACATTTTCCCAAGAGTATAGGACTTCATTAAAATCTCCAGCACATATCCAAGGGAGATTATTGGAGGTGAAACTAATCACTCGAAGATTATCCCAAAGTAACTTTGTCTATTATGGTAGGAGTATGATGCATGAAGACAGGTTATTCGCATAAGCTCGTCTTCCACTAAATCCCGACAGATGATATCAAAATATTCCGCCGAAGAACAAAGTAATGTCTATCGCAAGGTGTCATTCCAAAAAAGTGACAGCCTCCCGCTAGACCTACGGGATTATGTACAAAAGAGTGACTGAACTTAACCGTCGTTGCAGATGATTAAGAACATTCTCATGATTCTTAGTCTCCATTAAAAACAAAAAGTCAGGCTTTTCTTTGGCCGTCAAGGCCTTTAAAGCTTGAACTGTCAGGGGATTGCCCAAACCCTGACAGTTCCAACAGATCATCTTCATTTGTAAGTCAGTGGCTGTTTAGGCCAACCACCCAAAGCCCACGTATTCCCTTCGATGCGTCTAAAATAGGTGTGTCCAAGAATTGAGTATCATCAAAGTTCTCTATCATGACATTTTTCATTTCATAAGGAGAATATCTTTTATGTTTCTTTGATGGGCCCAACTTAGAGTAACTCGGTAGCATTCAGTTTTTGCTGTTGTGGTTTATCCGTAATAGAACTTATTTGGCCCTTTTGTTTTGCGTGTGCAGGGATTAATGCCGTCGTAATGATATGACCTCGGCCAGAGAACTGGGGTGCTGGAGTGGCTCACTCAGATAGAATGATGTTGCTTGTTGTTGGTGGAACACTTGGATATCGGCAAGTGCTATGATCCGTAGCGGCGTAGAGGGACAAATGGGCAATAAAGCCGGAGGTGTCTCAGGTACAGTCTCCTCATTCTGAGTCGGATTTTCCGGGGGGTTGTAGAATGCTTGCCAATAAGGACTAAATTGTCTAACCTCCGCTCTTAACCAAGGACCAAAAGCCATCTTTTCTTTACCATCCTGTTTAGCTTCATCATAAGGATAGTCTGCACAAGATGAAGCATAATGGCCAAGTTTCCCACACGAATAACAGAAATGAGACAACCGTTCATAACGGAAACTAAACCACAGCATTCGCCCATCAATCCTAATCGTTTGCCGAGTCTTTAAAGGTTCTTTCTTTGGAAGTTCAACTCTTACCCGTCCAGCCCTTAAAGCCGAATGTTCTTTAAAATCAACACGAACCTAAAACTTCTCCAATCTATTTAACGCCTTTCTTATCATGTTCTATAGTCCATTCCAAGGGCAGACCAACAACTTGCACCCAAAGTGCACATCGAGTAAAGTCATAATAATGTAACGGCGTGTTAGGAATCCAAGGCTTGAAGCAGACTAGTGACTAGAAAAGAGCCACGAACCGCCCTCCAACACTCTCTTCTCGCCTTCCGACCGAAATTTCGCCAAATATAAACCACCTTCTGTTTGAGCAAAGTTGACATGATCATTCCTCCATACCCTCATTAATGTACTCGTAATGCTGGGAAGTTAGCTTGGGGATTGAGTGAAAACTTTACCCACGAGGGTTAAACGACATTCTGCTAATATTTCTGGTGTTGGTTGGTCCTCCCATATTTCTATTTCCTGTGCAGAGCATAGGCGACCCAATCGTTGACACAAAGTAGCTAGACGCATAGATTCTTCTTCAGGATCCATAGCCAGAATCCGTAGATGTTAAAGGTAGAACTAAATCGAAGTAAACAGGGCAAATATCTTGATTGAAACAAAAGACCATGCCGTCGGACAAATTAGAGGAGACGATGGATGAAAACAGACATACACCAGGACAACAATTAAAGTAGGTCACCTTGGAATGCGAGCGCGCATCAGACCAATACATGCAACCAAGGAGATAATACAGGTAGAACGCCAAACCTGTCACCTTTATTAAAATCAATGAAATACTTTTGGTAAAACGTATTTCATTGTGGAGCGAATTCGATGAAACAGACTAATACATTGCTCAATAA